>NC_077231.1:262359921-262454921 GCF_027887165.1 Monodelphis domestica
TTTTCCTCCCCCCCCCCACCCCCCATAGCCGACGCGTAAGTCCACTGGGCATTAGATGTTTTCTTGATTTGAACCCATTGCTTTGTTGATAGTATTTGCATTAGAGTGTTCATTTAGAGTCTATCCTCTGTCATGTCCCCTCAACCTCTGTATTCAGGCAGTTGCTTTTTTCTCGGTGTTTCCACTCCCATAGTTTATCCTTTGCTTATGAATGGTGTTTTTTTCTCCTGGGTCCCTGCAAGTTGTTCAGGGACATTACACCACCACCAATGGAGAAGTCCATTACGTTCGATGATACCACAGTGTGTTTGTCTCTGTGTACAATGTTCTCCTGGTTCTGCTCCTCTCGCTCTGCATCACTTCCTGGAGGTTGTTCCAGTCTCCATGGAACTTCTCCACTTTATTATTCCTTTTAGCACAATAGTACTCCATCACCAACATATACCACAGTTTGTTCAGCCATTCCCCAATTGATGGGCATCCCCTCGTTTTCCAGTTTTGGGCCACAACAAAGAGCGCAGCTATGAATATTCTTGTACAAGTCTTTTTGTCCATTATCTCTTTGGGGTACAGACCCAGCAGTGCTATGGCTGGGTCAAAGGGTAGATATTCTTTTAGCACCCTTTGGGCATAGTTCCAAATTGCCCTCCAGAATGGTTGGATCAGTTCACAGCTCCACCAGCAATGAATTAATGTCCCTATTTTGCCACATCCCCTCCAGCATTCATTACTTTCCCTTGCTGTTATGTTAGCCAATCTGCTAGGTGTGAGGTGATACCTCAGAGTTGTTTTGATTTGCATCTCTCTGATTATAAGAGATGTAGAACACTTCTTCATGTGCTTGTTAATAGTTTTGATTTCTTTATCTGAGAACTGCCTATCCATTTCCCTTGCCCATTTATCAATTGGAGAATGGCTTGATTTTTTGTACAATTGATTTAGTTCTTTATAAATATGAGTAATTAAACCTTTGTCAGAGGTTTCTATGAAGATTTTTTCCCAATTTGTTGTTTCCCTTCTGATTTTAGTTATATTGGTTTTGTTTGTACAAAAGCTTTTTAGTTTGATGTAGTCAAAATTATTTATTTTACATTTTGTGATTCTTTCTATATCTTGCTTGGTTTTAAAGCCTTTCCCCTCCCAAAGGTCTGACATGTATACTATTCTGTGTTTACCCAATTTACTTATGGTTTCCTTCTTTATGTTTAAGTCACTCACCCATTTTGAATTTATCTTGGTGTAGGGTGTGAGGTGTTGATCTATTCCTAGTCTCTCCCACACTGTCTTCCAATTTTCCCAGCAGTTTTTATCGAATAGTGGGGAATCCATATATTTCTTCAAATTTTAGCTCAAATACTATTTCCTTTGTGACCCCCCCCCCATTTTCTTAGCTGCTTCCCGTTCCCCAATTACTTTGGATTTATTTTGCACATATTTAGTCTATGCTTCACAGCAGGGAATTGATGGCAGTCAGTTTTCATTGGTTCTAATTGGGTGGGGGTCTCCCAGTCACCTACTCCCTTTCTTTGTGTACATGCTGTTTATTCAGATAAAATTTAAATTCTTTGTTTTGAAACCCAATTTTGACTTCTTTGTACTTTCCATCCATAATTCCTAATTTTTCCAAAAAGAACAAGTCTAATTCTTCTTCCATAGGACAATTCTTCAAATACCATGAGCCATTTCTCATCATGTGCTGGCTATGTCTTTCCTTCTGAAGACTAACCATCCCAAATTACTTCAACCAAGATGCGTGTGATGCCCTTCACCATAATGTTGCCCTCTTCTAAATACATAGCTTACTAATATTCTTCCTAAAATATGGCCCCCAAAACTGAACACAATACTCAAGTGAATTCACACCCATGCAGAATACAATACAACTAGCCTCCCTAGTTCTCTCCAGAGACCATCTTTTAATGCATCTTAAAATTTGTTTTAGCTTTCTTGGTTACCATATCTCACTGTTAACTCATTTCAAGCTTGCAATCTACTTAAACCCCAAGATCTTTTTTTAAAATAAAGTTATTAATCATACTGACATATTTTTAAAGTCAATAATGACTTCCATGGAACACTCTTTTCCTCATAGCACTCCTTCATTTAACAAAAGTATACAAAAAGTTTTGCACAGCCAGCTGATATGACAGAATATACATATCATTCATTATTTTTTTATTCATGATTAGATTGAATTCTGCTGTCTTTTAGTGTTGTTTTCATTAAGTAGAGTCATTATATTTATTTTTCTCCCGGTCCTTTTTTCTTCACTTTGAATCAGTTCACATAAATCTAAGTTTCTTTGAATTCATATTTATTTTTTTCTTCAGGTGACATAATACTTCATTAAATCTATATTTACAATATGTTCAACTGACTTTGTTTCCAGTTTTTTTTTTTGCTATCACAAAAGTGTTGCTATGAATATTAGGGTACAATAATATACATATACCATAATTTATTTAGTCATTTTTTAGTTGATGGGTTCAACTTTAGTTGCCAGTTCTTTGCCAATGCAAAAAAGAGCTGCTATAAATATTTTTTTTTACATTTGACTCTTTTCCCTCTTTATTTGACCTTTTTGGAGTATGAATCTAGTAATGGAATCACTGAGCCGAAGGGTTTGCACAATTTTGTGACTTTCTGGGGACAGTTCCAAATTGCTTCCCACAATAGCTAGACCAATCTAAAACTTCAAGAACCGTGCATTAATATACTTGTAGCTCCTCCAACATTGGTCATTTCTGCTTTGTCAACTTTGTCAATCTGATGGCTGTCAAGTAAAACCTTAGAGTCACTATAACTTGTGTTTCTATAATTATTAGTGATTTAAAGCACCTTTTCCATGTCATTGTTAATAGTTTGTATTTGTTCTTTTGGTCGTTGTTTATATTCTTTAATCATTTACCCCTAGATCTTTGTCAAATGAAATGCTTGTCACGAGGTTGCCAATTATTTGGAGATGAAGTGCTAGATTTTAAAAAATAATTGTAAATAAACTGGATTTTCTTAAAATATTTTGAATGTGTGTAACATATTAATATGCTTTAATAATAATTAGTACATTTGATCCTCATAGTAACACGGAGGTAGATAATTGCAGCTAGGTGACATAGGGCTTAGAGTCAAGGAGATTCAAGTTCAAATTTACCTCTTACATTTAACATGCAACCCTTGGCAAATCACCTCTGTTTGCTTCCATTTCCTCATGTGTAAAATATGGCTAATAATAGCACCTATTTCCCAGGTTGGTTTTGAGGGTCAAAGAGGTAATAATTGTAAAGTGTTTAGCACAGTGCCAGGAACACAGTAATGCTATATAAATATTAGTAATTATTTTTATTATTAATATAACATTTTTCTTGAATTCAAAATCATTTTAAAGTTATCCCTTCTCACTTTTTATTTAAAGAAAATTTAATTTCAGGGAAGTCTACTGAGCAGAGAAAATTCTAAACAAATTCTTATTTTTAATCAAAATTTACCTTTTCATTTCAGTTAACTTCAATGAAAGACAGATTAAGTGTGGACCTTGATCATGAGAAAGAAGCAGTTCAAGAGATGGTAAGGTTTTTTACCTTTGTTTCTTTCTCTTTTCTAATTCCCATCCCTACCCCAACTCTAGCCTATTATTCTAAAAATTGTCATTTTCCTACTCTGAATTTTCTTTGCATATATATTGATTAAGAAATATTCATCCTTGCTATTCTATATACTCATACTCACAATTTAGTAAAGTGAAAATATTTTAAAAGTACAATTGTAAAGAAACAATCTGTACCACTGAAATGATTTTACCCATATGAGAATCTTACTCAGTATTGTGTGTTACATATTTTAAATATGGCTCAGTAGATTTTTTTTGGGGGGGAGGGTGGTACGTGTTTTATTATAGGTATTCAAGAAACATTAAGCATGAGACCACATTAATATAAAGGGTTTCCTAGCCTTAGTTACTAGTTTCCAGAAATGACAGCCACAGAAGAGCCCTCGCTAGATATTTTGGCATCCTGTGGTAGTCTCATAAGAACACTGCCTTTTTTATTCTCTTTTTATAGAGCTTTCCAGACGGCTGGTCCTTTATTTTATCAGTTGACTTTTTTTTTTGTCCCCACCCCCCCACTCCCAGCTGATGGTGTATTTTGGCTTTCAACTGATCAGCACTAATATGTCTTTGTTATAGTCAACTGACTGTTTATTATAATAAAAAATAAGACACAGCTTGACTTGCGTCCTAAATGTGCCGGAAAAGAATATGATACTGTTGGGAAGAGAAAAGGTTGTTCATAGAAAATCAACCTCACTTCAGATATTGAAACATTTGCCTTTTTCTAAGTTGTCACACTTTGTGCCAAGTCATGACTGCTTTCTTATTTTGTTTTGTTGCTCTTAGCTCCATGTGCTTTGGGTGCCTTGTCATAGAAATTAATGAAAAACAATGCTCCAGAGTCACAATGAGGGCCTTCTATGGGACTGACTTGTAAATGGAGAAAACAATTTCAGTTTTCTTTTCAGCCCAAACCTTCCTTTTATAATACATATGTATACAGAATCCTGAGAACTCGAGATACTTGAGTTATCTATGGTCATATCTGTATATAGGTATCTGAGAGAAGAGGGATTCCTTTCTTTTTATAGCTATATCTATCTACACACACATACTGTGTTTTTAAGGGGGTTTTGCTTCTGTTAACCACAGGAAAAGGGAGAGTGTGCTTGTTTCAAAATAATAAACCAATGGGACCCTTCCAGAGTGTAAGGTGTATTAAAAACCTTTTGGAGGGGGCAAAGTGGATTGAGAGCCAGGCATAGAGACTGGTAGGTCCTGGGTTCAAATCTGACCTCAGACACTTCCTAACTGTGTTACTTTGGGCACTTGACCCCCCCATTACCTAGCCCTTACTGCTCTTCTGCCTTGGAACCAATAAACAATATTGATTCCAAGATAGAAGGTAAAGGGTTTTAAAAAAATCCATTAGAATAAGCATCCTAAGTCTTCACAGAAATCTAAATTATGCTGGTTTAAGAAAATAGTGATGAAGCAGTAGTTCATTTTTTACTTTGGGCAGAAATTGTCCATCATCATTACACTCTTTTATTTTAACCTTTTTTTTAACCTTTTTAACCCTTACCTTCCATCCAAGAATTTTTTTTTTCTCAGATATTTACTATCTGCCAATTCTTTGATGAGAGAGATAGTCCAGGTTGTAGTACAGGTTGGAGAAAAACTCCATATGGACTACAGTATCTCTCTTTTTAAAAAAAAATTTTTTTTTACAGATAGATATAATTTCTTATCACAATTTTCTGATATTTTATGATCCATATCAATATCCTCCATAGGGAGTCTCAACTTGGACTCTGGACTGTATCACTCTCATTAAAGAATTGACAGGTATAGTCCCTTCATATTCTTGACCTTGTGTTCTTCCAGATAAATTCTATTATTATTTTTTCTAGTTCTACAAAATAACTGTCTGGTAGTTTGATTGGTATAAGTAAATTAATTTAGGTATAATTGCCATTTTTTTAAATTATATCAACTCAGACTTCCCATGAACAATTAATATTTTCCCAGTTGTTTAGATCTGATTTTACTTGTGTGAAAAGTAATTTGTAATTGTGTTTGTATAATTTGTATTTGTCTTGGCAAGTAGATTCCCGAGTACTTTATATTGTCTAGAGTTGTTTTAGTGGAATTTCTCTTTCTATATCTTACTGTTGAACTTTGTTAGCAATATATAGAAATGATGATGATTTATGTGGATTTTTTTTGTATCCTGCAACTTTACTAAAATTATTGATTATTTCAACTAATTTTTAATTGATTCTTTTTAATCGATTCTCTAAGTATACCATCATATCATCTACAAAGAGTGATAGTTTAGCTTCCTTGCCTATTTTAATCCCTTAAATTTCCTTTTCTTATTGCTAAAGCTAGCATTTCTAGTACAATATTAAACAATAGTAGTGATAATGGGAATCCTTGCTTTACCCCTGATCTTATTAGGAAGGTCTTCCTTGCATATGATACTTGACAATGGCTTTAGGTAGCTACATTTTGTCATTTTAAAGAATAGCCCATTTATTCCTATGCTTTCTAGTGTTTTAAATAGGAATGGGTGTTGTATCTTGTCAAAGGCTTTTTCTGTATCTATTGAGATAAGCACGTGATTTCTGTTAGTTTGGTTATTGTTTATTAACAATCAGCAATTATGCTGATAGTGTTCCTAATATTAAACTAGCCCTGCATTCCTGGGGATTTTTGGTATAAATCCCATCTGGTCATAGTGAATAATTCTTGTGATATATTGCTGTAGTCTCCTTGCTACTATTTTATTTAAATATTTTACATATATATTCATTAATAAAATTGGTTTATAATTTTTTCTCTGTTTTTTTTCTCTTCCTGACTTAGGTAACAATAACATATTTATTTTAAAAAAAAAGAATTTTGTAGGACTTCTCAGACTTCAGCCTACTTCCCCAAATAGTTTATATAGTATTGGGATTAATAATTCTTTAAATGTTTGATCTAATTCAATTGTGAATCCATCTGGCCCTGGGGATTTTTTCTTAGGGAGTTTATTGATAGTTTGTTCAATATCTTTTTCTAAGATGGGATTATTTAACTATTCTATTTCCTCTTTTTTTAGTCCAGGAAATTTATATTTTTGTAAGTATTCTTCCATTTCACTTAGATCGTCAGATTTATTGGCATATAATTGAGCTAAATTTCATGTTGTTGTTTTTAAGCCCTTACCTTCCATTTTAGAATCAATACCAAGTATTGGTGGTCCTAAGGCAGAAGAGTGGTAAGAGCTAGAAAATGGGGGTTAAATGATTTGCCCAGGGTCACACAGCTAGGAAGTGTCTGAGATCATATTTGAACCCAGGACCTCCCATCTCTGGGCCTGGCTTTCAATCCACTGAGCCACCTAGTTGCCCCTCAAATATCATGTTTTTAGAGATATTTAAAAATACATTTTCATTAATGTCTCATTTTTTATATTACCAAGATTTTCTCCCAGTATCCCATAAATAACTCTTCCCCTTCTTAGAGAGCCATCCCTTGTAATAAATCACATTTTATAAAGAAAAAAGAAAAAGAGGGAGAAAAATAAGTAAAATCGATAAATATATCAAGAAGTCTAAAAGTTTGTGCAATGTTCCATCCTGCAACGAAGTGAGGTGGGAATGTCCTTTCTTATCTCTTCTTTGGAATTATTCTTCATAATTTTGCAGTTTTCACTTTTGATGTGTGTTTGAGTGTGTGTAGATGTTTGCTGTTCTTTCTATTTCCATTAGTTATTGGCTCATTGTTATTTTGGCTCTCATTACTTCACTCCGCATCAGATAATGTAGGTCTCACCATGCTCCTTTGTATTCACTATTTTTATCATTTCTTTATAATTATTTAAAATTTTTAAATCCTTACCTTCTGCATTAAAATTGATACTTAAAATAAAACTGATACTTAAAATTATTGATTCTAAGAAAGAAAAGCAGTAAGGCTTTGGCAATTGGGATTTTGTGACTTGCTCAGGGTCTTACAACTTGGAAATGTCTGAACTTAGATTTGAATGCAGATTCTCCCAACTCCAAGCCTTACCCTCTATCTATTGCACTACCTAGCTGCCCCTATATTTGTCATTTATAACAATATATAAATATTCTTTTACATTCACATACCACAATTTATTTAGCCATTTCTGAACTGATGAATATCTACTTTGTTTCCAGATTGTTGCTACTACAAAACTTGTAGTTTTTTATAAATATCTTTATATATATGGGAATTTCTTATTAATGACCTCTCCGAGGTGTATGTCTAGTAGGTGAACCTCTGGGTTCAATGTTATGGATATTTTAGTCACTTTATTTTCAATTTCAAAATTGCTTTCCAAAATGTTTGTACTGTTTCATACTCCACCAACAATTCACCAGTGTGCCCATCTTCTTTCCGGCAGTGAGTCTTCCTGTCTTTTGTCATCTTTGCCTATTTGGTGGGTAAATCCTCAAGGTTATTTCAATTTGCATTTCTCTTATTAAAAATCTGGATCCATCTTATATATGGCTAATATTTTGGAATTCTTCCTTTGAAAACTGTGTGTGGATAATCCTTTACCACTCATCTTTTGGCTTTGGTTTTGACCACAGATTCAGCAATTATAAATAATTATAAAGAAGAAATGATAAAAATGGTGAATACAAAGGAGCGTGGTGAGACCTACATTATCTGATGCAGAATGAAGTAATCAGAGCTGAAAGAATAACAAACCAATGACAATAATGGATCCAGTTAGTCAGAAGGGAGTTGAAATGCATTTGCAGAGACTACCTTATTCTGAAGTCCTTAAAGACATATTTCAAAATAGTGACATCATTTTACATTTATATCTTTGCCATATGGTTTTAAACTCGACTGCAAATGCTTCTTTTTTTCGAGTGTGGGCTAATGAAGAACATGTTATAGTCGGTCTACTTCAACATCATTTGAATATGCAAACTCCAATGTCAAACTGAGCATGAAATTCTATGAGGCATAGACTCCAATATCATTATCCATTATTCTACTGAAATGAAAGTGAAGATAGAAAGCAAGCTTTTATTTAATTTAAGTTGCATGAAATAGCTTTTGCAACTGAGACAGTTCTTATGGTTTTCAATTTGGACTTTAGTATATATTGTACTCAGCAGTTCCAGCTTGGCAAATTGCATTCCATACTCAGCATTTCTAACTTAATAATTGTGTTTAATTTATATTAGATAAATCTATGATGAACAGACTTTTATTACATTGTTCGAGATGTTGGTTTTATTTAGTTATCTGCAAATGCAAAAGCAAATAATGACCAATCTCTTGCTGGTCACTGAAACACATCACTTATCATACTTGTTAGGATAGGATTTTGGATAAGGGAATTGCAAGAGGAAAAAACATTTAAAAATCTACTTTATTGTTTTGGAAGGGAAAGGAATAAGGGCTAAGGGATTTACTTATGCTTATTCTTATTTTTAAAAAAACTAACTAACTATGCTAACTAGGCTACTAAACTAAGACTTAACCAAGTTCCCAAATCTTACTCAGCGGGGGTCCAAAACCAGTTAGAGCCAAGATCTGTTGTTGTTAGATGTCCAAGCAAGTCCTGATGTCCAAGGGAGACTGAATGCTGCCAGCAGCTAGATATAGGAACCCTTCCTCAGTTCAACACAGGGAAAAACCTTTTCTGACCTTCCTTTTGACTTCCTCAGGAGACCAGAAGAAAAATCCATTGGGGCAAGATGGAGTCTTCTCAGATCCTCCCCTCAGGCTCCCATGTGACCCTTGGTCACATGCCACTGTCAATCATACCTAGGTTTGCACTTTTCAGTTCTTGCACAGTTTTGCAAATTGCAATCTTTTCCATCCTTTATCACATACTGGATTAGGGATAGGAATAGGGATTGGACCTATGACTTCTGTGTAGGGAACTCCCAGATGAGGAAATTCCCTCTATACATGCAAGTCTGTACTTCCTCTGTAACTTAATAGTCTTAGAGAGTTGTCTAGAACACAAAGAGGTTTAAGTAACTTACCCAAGGTCTTACAGCCAGTATGTGTCAGAGGTAGGAGCAGAATTCAAGTCTTACATATTCCAGGGCTAGAACCATATACTGTATGACATATAACGTATAATATACAATAGTGTATTCACTACTCTCATGCTTTGTGTGCACTGTGTAGGTAGAGACATCTAAGATGCTCCAGGGTTGAGAAAAA
The DNA here is from genome assembly GCF_027887165.1 of Monodelphis domestica. Lineage (NCBI taxonomy): Eukaryota > Metazoa > Chordata > Mammalia > Didelphimorphia > Didelphidae > Monodelphis > Monodelphis domestica. The sequence continues at coordinate 262,369,685 of NC_077231.1, forward strand.
TAAGAAAAAAATATGACATGTGACTACAGATTGGAAAAAAATCTCTATGTGCCTACAAAAGCCAAAGCAGTATGCATGAAGGGCACAAAGACAAAAATGAAGCAATTCCTCCTTTCACAAGATTTACATTCTACCAGGGTCAGAAAGGGAGGAAAGGTGGCCTTGGCGTTGGCAACCCTGCTGATTTTATTGACTGGAGGTTAACTGGAAGAATTGTTTTTTTTTTTATTGCTAAAGGAAAAAATTTAAAAATGAACAAGATATGAAATGAAAGCTCTCTTTCAGCAGTTGGAAAAACATAGCCCTTTATCTGTTTCTCCATTTACTATTAGCATTTCCTTTTATAGAGTATTTGATATCCCTCTGACTTACTTAACTAAAGACTTACTTTTAGGTGAAAAAGAGGTATACCACAGAGAAAGTGCATTCCTTGGGTTAAGAGAGTGTTCCTGTATGCCTTGTATTCCATTTTGTTTCAGTGTTATTTATCTGTTATTTCCCAGGAAAGCTCATTTTTTTGGGTTGAGATAATTGCCTTTGGATACAGGATAGGAATAGAATGTTGGCCATTAGATTTTAAGTTTCAATTTTTCTGATACAATGTGGGCTGTTTTCCCTGAAATTTAAACATTTTAAGAAACTTTCAAGTGGTCACTCTTTCACCAATTCATTGCTTTGGACATACTTCATTACTATGTCTCTAAACTCTCACACGTATACCTAGATATTTGGTGTTGTACTTACTGAGGTGTTTATAGCCTATCTCTTAATATGGTGCTCACTCTAACATGCTGTATCTCATTGTTGGGATAGTCATTGTTAAATAGAATTCAGCACTAAAAGTTAGAAAATTAACAAAAAGAACAACAACAAAAAAAGACTGATGCTATAGAAACACCATTAGATTAAGAATCAGAATATGTGCGCTTGAATCCCAACTTTGTCCTCTCTATATGAATGACCTTAGTGATTTTACCTCTGTGGATCTCAGTTTCTTCATCTATTAAATGGAAAGGGGTTAGACCAAAGAATTGCTAAATTACCTTTTATGTCTATGTCTTATGTGACTCTGTTGCAAGAATTCACCTGCTTTCTTCAATTGATTTTAAAAATAAGAATTGATTGTCACCAGCAATAAGATGAGGGACTAGATATTTTCTCTGCTTCTCATGGCCTCTTAAACCTTTCCAAAAAGGGAATTATGTGCCAGAGATAATGCATTTTCAATTATCTCCATTATCCAGGATACCCAGAATCCAAAAGAAGGTTAAAAAATCACATATGTAAGCCATGAGCTCACTGATCTTGAGCTTAATCAACACCCTCCCCTCAACTCCCACAACAACCAGCAATGAGGCTGTCTTGGCAGACACAAGAATCTGATAGATGCTTACACCAGAACCCTCATACTCAGGTCCACTTTCCTTTTTTCCAGTGCTGTGGGTATTCCAGCTTCATGGAAATTTGCCCTGGCCAAAATAGCCACAGCCTTTCAAGAGCAAAAACCTGCCAAGGGCTTTGAAAAGATCTGCACTACCAGTGACAGGGTAAACAGTCTTATAACACCAACCAAGGCAACAACTCTATAGTACCAATGCTGCAAAGCTCTGATCTGTTAGTACCAGGATAAAGAATTAAGGAATAGAAGGAACAAGAAGAGAACACCAGAACAGGACATAATTTGTGTGTGTTTATATGTGTAGAGGGAGAGGACAGTAGAGAGAGACTGTGTGGTATCCCACTAAACCTGAAGGAAATAGCACAGCATCCAGGTGGGACAAATTCTGATCACCCAAAAGTCATTCAGAGTAGAGACTTGAGAACTCTGTATTATCCAACATGGGAAGAGACTGAGACACATTGAGATACAACCATTAAGGAAACCAAAAGCAGAGTAGCGGGAGGCAGAGAGAGTGATGGGGGAAATAAGGGAAGGAAAAAGAGATTACCAAACATGTCAATAAGAAGAAAACACACTGAACACAAACAGATAAATCAATATAAAAATAGAAGGAAATATAGCCTCTAATTCTAGTAAACAAGTTTAGGTATCTGTGAATAAATAGTATAATACAAGAGGAAATGATTCAACACTTGATAAGATAGGGGTTGGATAATGGAGAGAGTAAGAGAAATACTTTTTGGAAAGGTGTGCAAAATATGAAATGTGAAAAACTAATAAAGAGGACTAGTTGAAGGTAAGGAGAAGAAGGGAAAATTTATTTGAATGAGAGGGGGAAATAAGAGGGGGAAAGAATTATATAACCAGATAAAAGCAGGTGAGGAAAAAGGAACTAAAAACCCTAAAGGGAAAGGGGTGACAAATAGGAGGGCATCAGGGATGAGGGGAAGAGCACCAGTAAGATGATGGGATATAATGTATCCCATCATAAATACAGTCATATTTACAGCAAAAGGGGGGGATAACTTGGAAAACTAAAATAATATTCAACAGATGGCACAAAATATGAACCCAACTTTTATAATTTATAACTTTATAAATTCAATCAAATAATCCAATAATGAGAAAAAATGACATTGCATAAAAAACAAAACTTTATTATCTGTTACTTAACAAGAAATATTTAAAAAGCAGATTACCTAAAATTAAAAAATGGAAAAAATGTATTATACATCAAGTAAATCCAAAAATCAAGTTACAATCATGATAACTTACAAAGCAAAAATAAATATAAAAAACAAAAAGAGATAAACAAAGAAACTATATTGTATTGAAAGGAACCACAGACCACAAACCAATATCAGTAATAAATTTATAAGCTCAAAATGCCTTAGCATTGAAAGTCATAAAGGACATATAATCTGAGGTTCAAGAAGGCTTAGACCATAATACAGTAGTAACCAAAGATTTCAATATTCCTCCATCAGTTTTGAATAAGTGTAACAAAGATAAACAAACAAAAAAAGAAAATATGTGATCAAACAAAATGCTGGAGAAACTAGAGTTAAAAGTTTTAAGGTATTTTCTAATTGTGACAAAATTTTTTTTCATATTTCTCAGCACCAATATTGGCCATGTTGTAGGACTCAGATATCAAAAATAAATATAAAAACATGAAAAATAATTAATATATTCTTTATAGATCATAATACAATAAAAAAGTTATTGGTTCAGGGATCACAAACAAAAAATACAGTCCCAAATGGAGATTTAACAGTGAAATCTTTTTTTTAATTTTTAAAATAATTTTATTATTTACTATGATTTATTATTTCTCCTAGAACAGTGAAATCTTAACTAACCAATGAGTAAAAACAATTTTAGAAACAATAACTATGTAAAAAGAAAAGTATAATGATGAAACAACACAATTAGTCTTTACAGAGAATTAGCTTTTACAGTTCATTTCTATGGGGTTTTTAAATTTCCAGTTCATCTGTTAATAAAATTAATTTGATTGCAATTTGATTAGAAGAGGTCAGGGGCAGGTAGTTAGCTCAGTAGATAGAAAACCAGGCCTAGAGATTGGAGGTTCTGGGTTCACATCTGGTCAGACATTTCCTACCTGTGTGACCCTGAGTAAGTCACTTAACTCTTGTTGCCTAGACTTTACTGCTCTTTTGCCTTGGGACCAATACTTAGTGTTAATTCTAAATCAAAAGGTAAGGGTTTAAAAAAAAGAAGAAAGCAGAAAATCAAATCAACAAAATAGCAAATGAGCAAGATAAAATCAAAGCTAAATCATAAGAAATAAAAAGAACACTTGGAAATATATTATGTATATGTATATGCTAACAAAACTGATGACACAAAATAAATAGAAGAATGCCTTCATAAATATAAAATACCCAGACCAAATGAAGATCTTAAATTATCCAACCTCAGAAAAGGCAATAGATCTAGCTATAAAGGAACTACGAAAGAAAAAATCTCCAGGTCCTGATGCACACTAGTACATTGTTGGTAGAGCTTTGAAGCATACAAATATTTTGGAAAGCATTTTGGTATTATTCAAATAAAATGACTAAAATGTCTATACTCTTTGATTTTTAAAAAATCTCTTCTGTTTTAGAATCAATGCTATGTATTGTTTCTAAGGTAAAAAGGTGGTAAGGGCTAGGTGATGGGAATTAAGTAATGTGACTAGCGTCTCACAGATAAGAAGTATCTGAGATAACATTTGAACCTAGAACCTCCTCTCTCTAGGCTTGGATCTCAATTCATTGAACCATCTAGTTGATTTTTAAAGTCCTTTTATTTTATTTTTTTTAATAATATTTTATTTGATCATTTCCAAGCATTATTCATTAAAGACAAAGATCATTTTCTTTTCCTCCCCCCACCCCCATAGCCGATGCGTGATTCCACTGGGTGTCACATGTGTTCTTGATTTGAACCCATTGCCATGTTGTTAGTATTTGCATTAGAGTGTTCGTTTAGAGTCTCTCCTCTGTCCTGTCCCCTCAACCGCTGTAGTCAGGCAGTTGCTTTTCCTCGGTGTTTCTACTCCCACAGTTTGTCCTCTGCTTATGGAGAGTGTTTTTCTCCTAGATCCCTGCAGATTGTTCTGGGACATTGCATTGACACTAATGGAGAAGTCCATTACGTTCAATTATACCACAGTGTATTAGTCTCTGTGTACAATGTTCTCCTGGTTCTGCTCCTCTCACTCTGCATCACTTCCTGGAGGTCGTTCCAGTCTCCATGGAATTCCTCCACTTTATTATTCCTTTTTTGCACAATAATATTCCATCACCAACATATACCACAATTTGTTCAGCCATTCTCCAATTGAAGGGCATTCCCTCATTTTCCAATTTTTTTGCCACCACAAAGAGTGCAGCTATGAATATTTTTGTACAAGTCTTTTTGTCCATTATCTCTTTGGGGTACAGACCCAGCAGTGCTATGGCTGGATCAAAGGGTAGACATTCTTTTGTCGCCCTTTGGGCATAGTTCCAAATTGCCCTCCAGAATGGTTGGATCAATTCACAACTCCACCAGCAATGAATTAATGTCCCTACTTTGCCATATCCCCTCCAGCATTCATTACTTTCCTTTGCTGTCATGTTAGCCAATCTGCTAGGTGTGAGGTGATACCTCAGAGTTGTTTTGATTTGCATCTCTCTGATTATAAGAGATCTAGAACACTATTTCATGTGCTTATTAATAGTCTTGATTTCTTTAACTGAAAATTGCCTATTCATGTCCCTTGCCCATTTTTCAATTGGAGAATGGCTTGATTTTTTGTACAACTGGTTTAGCTCTTTATAGATTTGAGTAATTAGACCTTTGTCAGAGGTTTTTGTTATGAAGATTGTTACCCAATTTGTTGCTTTCCTTCTAATTTTAGTTACATTGGTTTTGTTTGTACAAAACCTTTTTAATTTGATGTAGTCAAAATTATTTATTTTGCATTTTGTGACTCTTTCTAAGTCTTGCTTGGTTTTAAAATCTTTCCCTTCCCAAAAGTCTGACATGTATACTATTCTGTGTTCACATAATTTACTTATTGTTTCCATCTTTATGTTCAAATCGTTCACCCATTCTGAGTTTATCTTGGTGTAGGGTGTGAGATGTTGATCCAAACCTAATCTCTCCCATACTGTCTTCCAATTTTCCCAGCAGTTTTTATCAAATACTGGATTTTTGTCCCAAAAGCTGGGGTCTTTGGATTTGTCAAAGACTGTCTTACTGAGATCATTTACCCCAAGTCTATTCCACTGATCCTCCTTTCTGTCTCTTAGCCAGTACCAAATTGTTTTGATGACCACTGCTTTGTAATATAGTTTGAGATCTGGGACTGCAAGGCCACTTTCCTTTGTATTTTTTTTTTCATTATTTCCCTGGATATCCTTGATCCTTTATTCTTCCAAATGAACTTTGTTATGGTTTTCTCTAATGCAGTAAAATAGTTTTTTGGTAGTTCAATGGGTATGGCACTAAATAGATAGATAAGTTTGGGTAGGATGGTCATTTTTATTATGTTAGCTCGTCCCACCCATGAGCAATCAATGTTTTTCCAATTGTTTAGATCTAGTTTTAATTGTGTGGAGAGTGTTGTGAGATTTAAAATGGTTGAGGTCTTAAACTGTAGTGATTAAAATAGTGGAAGATATAAATTGTGATAGATATAAGAAAGGGTGAGTAAATTTGACCGCAGAAATATGTTTCACTACAGTGTCTTGGGTTTTAAAATCAAATATAAGGTGGTCGCCAGGGAAATATTCCCAATTATTCAAATACCCAAGTCAATTGGGTTTTATAGAGATTTTAATTAACAATACAATGAGTAATCAAAGAGAGAGAGAGAGAGAGAGAGAGAGAGAGAGTAAGAAAGGAATAAGTATGAAGGGCCTCAAGCCAATATGGCCTAGACCTGAGTCTTTTTTTTTTAATAATATTTTATTTGATCATTTCCAAGCATTATTCATTAAAGACAAAGATCATTTTCTTTTCCTCCCCCCACCCCCATAGCCGATGCGTGATTCCACTGGGTGTCACATGTGTTCTTGATTCGAACCCATTTCTATGTTGTCAATATTTGCATTAGAGTTTCGTTTAGAGTCTCTCCTCTGTCATGTGCCCTCAACCGCTGTAGTCAGGCAGTTGCTTTTCCTCAGTGTTTCCACTACCACAGTTTGTCCTCTGCTTATGGAGAGTGTTTTTCTCCTAGATCCCTGCAGATTGTTCTGGGACATTACATTGACACTAATGGAGAAGTCCATTACGTTCGATTATACCACAGTGTATCAGTCTCTGTGTACAATGTTCTCCTGGTTCTGCTCCTCTCGCTCTGCATCACTTCCTGGAGGTCGTTCCAGTCTCCATGGATTTCCTCCACTTTATTATTTTTTGCACAATAATATTCCATCACCAGCATGTACCACAATTTGCTCAGCCATTCCCCAATTGATGGGCATACCCTCGCTTTCCAGCTTTTGGCCACCACAAAGAGCGCAGCTATGAATATTTTTGTACAAGTCTTTTTGTCCATTATCTCTTTGGGGTACAGACCCAGCAGTGCTATGGCTGGATCAAAGGGTAGACATTCTTTTGTCGCCCTTTGGGCATAGTTCCAAATTGCCCTCCAGAATGGTTGGATCAATTCACAACTCCACCAGCAATGAATTAATGTCCCTACTTTGCCATATCCCCTCCAGCATTCATTACTTTCCTTTGCTATTATGTTAGCCAATCTGCTTGGTGTGAGGTGATACCTCAGAGTTGTTTTGATTTGCATCTCTCTGATTATAAGAGATTTAGAACACTTCTTCATGTGCTTATTAATAGTTTTGATTTCTTTATCCGAGAATTGCCTATCCATGTCCCTTGCCCATTTATCAATTGGAGAATGGCTTGATTTTTTGTACAATTGATTTAGCTCTTTATAAATTTGAGTAATTAAACCTTTGTCAGAGGTTTTTATGAAGATTGTTTCCCAATTTGTTGTTTCCCTTCTGATTTTAGTTACATTGGTTTTGTTTGTACAACAGCTTTTTAATTTGATATAGTCAAAATTATTTATTTTACATTTTGTGATTCTTTCTATGTCTTGCTTGGTTTTAAAGTCTTTCCCTCCCAAAGGTCTGACATGTATATTATTCTGTGTTTATTAAAGTCCTTTTAAAGTTCTTCCAAGAACTCTTCATGGGTTTTTGGCCATTTTACACTTTTCTTTGATGCTTTGTAAGTAGCTGTTTTGACTTCTGAAGACTTCAGAAGACTTTGTCTTCTGAGTTTGAACTCTGATATTCTCTATCATCATAGTAACTGTGTATGGTCAGGCTCTTATTTACTCTTTTTTTCTTTTTAAACAGCCTATTTCTTGACTATTAACTTAATGTTAGGACTGGGCTATGCTCCTGGGTTTGGGGGGATTAATGTTTTAGACTTCTAGTTTTACGTGCTATTGTTTTCTGGACTCTACATGGAGGTCTTTGACTTTTTAGTTCTTTCAGAGATCTATACTCCAAGGTCAGGTGTGATCACTGCTCCTCTGGCTCATACCTTGGTCTATGAGTGACCTCAGGTGCTCCTTGCCACCCCTGAGCCATGACCAGGGTCCCCAGCTCTACTGTTGCCCCCAAATTCTCTTACTCTTTGTGGGCCCTTCTGTGGCTGTAAATGTCAGTTTTCCCTCATCTATGGAATCAAAACCATGCCCTCTGCTCTCCAGTGAGTGACCAAATCCAAAAGGGCCCTTGCCCCTCTCTGACCACACTCACTATAATAATATACTCACTTTTCCCCACAAAATTCCATCTGGTGATCACTATACCAGGGCTGCTCCAGCACTAGATAAGGCATACTGCCATTTTCCCCTTCATCTTCCATGGGACCCCAAAGCTAAGCCAACCTCAAGGGCTTGCTGTTTTTTGATTCAGCAGTATCTGCATTTCCCTCCAGTCAGACCAACACCCTGGGAGTTTAAATCTTTCCTAACTCTCTCCCAAGTTGTTTTAGGCCAGATGATTACTTACACCAACTTTTAATTATTTCTGCCATTCCAAAATTCACCTTGAGGCATTAATTTAAGTTATTTAGGGATTATGGTAGTTGGATTATGATACTGTTTGTTGTCCAATGAAGCTTAATGTCTATCTTTCCAGCTTTACATTGTAGTTCTTTAAAGTGTCCCTTAGTGGAGGCCTGAAGGAGTTTGATGCTTTTGTCTCACCAAAAGAGCCTCTAAATGTCAATGTTGACCTTAATTTACAGATTGAACAACAAAAGAAAGAAATCAAAGAAACGAAAAAGGTTCTGGCAGTTCCAAGACTAATAGCCAAGGTAGGTGTATGAATGTGTCTGCCCAATGCCTTCTGACCCTTTTCTGTTTTCACATTCTAGCTAAAGTCCCAAGCCCTGCTCTTCTCATAGACCAGGCACACATGCATACCACCAGATCCAAGGAACATAGTGAGCCACGTTACTCCACTCTACTCGAACACGTCCACAGTGTCTGACCACTGGGTAGGGCCCTAGGGTAGACAAAACCTTGGGAAATATGACCGAGCCAGGAGGCTTCTCCACTCATTCATGTCCATAGTGCCTGGCCATAGGATAGAGCCAAGGTGTAGATGAGGCCCTGGGGACTATGGCCGAGCCAGGAGGCTTCTCCACTCATCCATGTCCATAGTGCCTGCCATAGGATAGAGCCAAAGTGTAGATGAGGCCCTGGGGAATATCTGCAATGCCAGGCCATAGGATAAGGCATGGGATAGACAGACCTTTAGGTATTATATTCGAGCCAAGATTTTTCTACTCTTTCTCCCTCATAATGTGGTTTCCTATCTTTCATATCCTTATAATCTTCCATTGGTATTTTCCATCTCCTCCTCCAACATTTACTTTCTAGGAAATTTCTCTTGTAGGTTTTGGCTACATTAATCTAATCCATCATTGAATAAACATTAAGCACCTGTTATTGGTCAGGCATGGTGCTAAATTCTGAGGATAAAAAATTATGTCAAAAAACTGTCCCTGCCATCAGGGAGCTCACAACTTTATTGGGGAGACAATATGCTAGAGAAAATGCCAGGGCTAAGAGATGGAGGGTCTTTTTCATCTAACAGCCACAAGGCTGGTGTCACTGGATGGAGGAGTACATGGGATGGAATAAGGTATTAGAAGACTGAAAAAGTAGAAGGGCTCAGATTAGAAAGTGGAAAAACGAGCCAGTCACATCAAGGAAATAGACTGGTTTTGGCCAACATATTTTAGATACTTAAACACTGACATTTTCAGCTTAGATTCCCATTTTTTCTAACTATTTCTTTAGTCCTATTCTCATTTGCTGTTCCTCCCTACATTCTCCAAGGAATCTTCTCTCTTTACATCCTCATTTCTTTCTCTCTTTTCCCCAGGCCCCTACAGATGCCAGACGGGCGACAGAGGACAGGGGGATGATCGTGCGTAAGATTCCGGTAAGTCAGGGTAATAGCAACAGTCCAACACCATCCTGGCTGGAAGGCAGTGACAATTCCTTGCAGACTATGGGTGCTTAATGAATGTTTGTCAGGTTTGTTCAATTGAAGCCAACTGATAGTAGTGTTAGCCATGGGGCTAGTCTGGATTGGGTCTGGGTTTGAGGAAGACCATGATCTGGTGTAAATTTGGCCAGACATCAAGGAAAGAAGAACCTATTTAACAAGTCTGAGCTGGGGAAACATGATTGCACAGCTATTTCCCCGTGGAAGATTTAGTGGGATTTAGTCCAGTATAAATCAGGGGTGGAACATGGCTGCCCAAAAAGCTAATGCACATTTAGGCTGTTTTAAGAGGTTGAGAAGTATAAAGAAAAATAAAAAGTTTGCTACACTCTTTCCTGGTCAAATCACACCTGGAGTATTATGCTCAGTTTTTGAGGTCCCATTTTTAGCAAGGACATTGACAAGTTCAAGCAAATTCAGGGAAGGATTAGTAGAATAATAAGATACCCTCCATGTATATCACTTGAGAGGGGAAAGAGAATAAGAATGTGTATAGCATCTGTTTTGTGTAAGGCATCATGCTAAGTGCTTTAAAAATATTCCATTTGATCCTCACAACAACCTGGCAAGGTAGGTTCTATTATATTCATTTTTATAGTTGGAGGAAACTGAGGCAAACAGGGTTAAACAAGACTTGCATAAACAAGACTACCCATTTGGTAGGGGTCTGAAGTCTGATTTGAACTCAGGTTTTCCTGACTCCAGGCTGAGTGTTTTATGCAGTATATCCACCAAGTCATCTACAACTCCCACTTGAAGAAATATGGAATGTTTAGTCCAGAAAAAGGGAAATCTGAGAGAGAACCTGATTTCTGTAGAAGTGGAATTTGATTTGTTCAGCCCGGCCTCCGAAGGCAGAACTGAGGCAATAAGGGGAAATTGAAGAAAAATTAATTTAGGCTTGAAGTGTTGAAAAACCAGGGAAATTTCTTTTTTTTATATTGTTTTTTTATCACTTTATTTTTTGAACATTATTTTATTTGGTCATTTCCAAACATTATTTATTGGTAACAAAGATAATTTTTTTTCCTCCCTCCCCCCCACCTCTCCCATAGCCGATGAACAATTCCACGGGGTATCACATGTGTCCTTGATTCGAACCCATCTCCCTGTTGTTGGTATTTGCATTAGAGTGTTCATTTAGAGTCTCTCCTCAGTCATATCCCCTCAACCCCTGTAGTCAAGCAGTTGCTTTTCCTCGGTGTTTTTACTCCCACAGTTTGTACTCCGCTTGTGGATAGTATTTTTCTCCTAGAACCCTGCAGATTGTTCAGGGACATTGCATTGACACTAATAGAGAAGTCCATTGCATTCGATTGTACCACAGTGTATCAGTCTCTGTGTACAGTGTTTTCCTATAACCAGGGAAATTTCTTACTAATGAGAATCATCCCAAAGTAGAATGGGTTGCTCAAGGAGGGAATGGTTTTTTCCTCTCTAGAGGTCTTCAAATGAAACTGAGGTTAATCCTTTCATGTATATTGTAGCAGGAATGATTTGTTCAATTATAGGCTGTGCTGGATGATTCTTGGGGTCCCTGAGGTCCTTTCCAACACTGGGAAACTGGGGTTCTGGTTGCCACAATTGCTCATGCCCTGGCATTCAGTGGGCAGAGATGGTTTTTATAGGTCAAGAAAAGGACCAAAGCCAAGTAAGGAAAAACCATCCAAGAGATGAGTAAAAAGCCCAACAAGTCAGTGTGCAAACTGCTGAAAGAGACAGATTACAGAGTGGGTATTACTGGAGGTGGTATCTGGAAAGCTATTGAACCAGGAATAGGTGAGCTGAGTTTTGTAAATGGTAAGTGGTCTAGTTTGCCAGAAGAGTAGATTGCATGAAAAGGAGTAAAATGATAAAGATTGGAGTGGTGGGTTGGTGCCATATTGTTGAGATCATTAAATGCCAGGATGAAGAGTGTATTGGGTGGGCACTGAGGAGCTTTTGAAGAGTTTTGAGCCGGGGAATAACATTTTCAGTATTACATCAGGCAGATGACTTGAGTAGCTCTATGTAAGATAGATCAGAGTAAGAAGAGAGAGGAAGAATGGAAATGAGTTAAATGATCATGGCGACAAGCCCTGACAAGATGGAAGAAACAACATTTTAAGTACTTTCTATGGGCACATAGTAGTATCTCCTTTGATCTTCTTGACAATCCTGAGAGGTAAATACTATTATTATCATCTCATTATATTGTTGAAGAAATTGAGATGCACAGAAGTTCATTTACTTGCCCAAGGCTTATACAGCTAGTAAACGTCTGAGGACAGATTTGAACTGAGATCTTTCTGACTCCAGGTCCAGTGTTCTAGGTGCAAGAAATAAAGAGGAATTGAACTAATAATAACTTTGAGGTATGTAAGGCCTCTGGGCAACTGGGTGACACAATGGATAGAGCATCAGATCAGGAATCAGGAAGACCTGAGTTCAAATTTGGTTTCAGTCACTTATCAGCAGTGTGACCCTGGGCAAATCACTTAACATTAATCTCTATTTGCCTTAATTTCCTCATCCTTAAAATCAGCTGGAAATGGAAGTATGGCAAACCACTCCAGTATCTTTGCCAAGAAAACCCCAAATGGGGTCATGGAAGACTTGGATATAACTGAAATGACTGAACAACAATAATATAATGCCTTATGGTTTACAAAAACTTTATTTACAACAATCCAGTTTCCCGTTTTAATTAATTTTTTTTTAAAAACCTCTTAACTTCTGTCTTAGAATCAATACTATATAATGGTTCTAAGATAGAAAAGCAGAAGAAACAATAGGAAGATTGGGTTTAAATGGCTTGCCTAGAGTCACACAGCTAGGATTTGAACTCAGGACCTCCAGTCTCCAGTCTTTGTTCTCTACCCATTGATTCAGGCAACTAGGTCATTTTATGAATGAGGAAAATGAGATCTGAAGGAATTTAAGTGACTTGCCCACAGTCATATAGTGGAAATGTCAGAGCTAAGATTTGAATCTAAGTCCAAGATGCTTCCTTTTATAGCTGCCCTGACTATTACTACAATAATGCCACTAAGATGGTGGTGGTAGGAATGGTGAGTCAGGACAAATATAAAACTTAGTTCAAGATCCAGCAATTGACTGCATGTGGGCAGGGGCAATGAGGGAGGAGGAAGAGCTAAAGGTTGAATTTTTGAGCTTGTGCCACTATAAGAAAGATGCCACCATTTCCAGAAACAGGAAATCAGTTACAAGGATTCTATGGGGGAAGGAACTCCCTTTGGGATACATTATGCTTAAGGGCCCAAGAAGACATACAGCTGGAACCATCTGGAAGGCTATTGGAGATGTAGATCTGAAGCCAAGGGGAGATGCCAACTGAGAGAGTGTTGATTTGAGAAGATCCTGAGAGTAGCCATAGTTGAAGCTCTGGGAATATGTAAGATTGCTGAGAGTATATGAGGAGACAGGAAAGGGACCAAGCACAGAACTTGAGAGGGATTCAAGAAGAAAAAAACAAAGATGAGGAAGGAGCTAGACTTCTTTCTTTATTTCCCATCTGGACAATAGTCATTTAAAAATTTTAAACTTATTTTCATCAAAATGTCTTGGAAATATCTTATGTTGGTCTAGTAAGCTATGAATTCTTTTTTCTTTCAGCAGAAAATAAATTTTCTTCCCTATGAGGAAAATAGTAAAAAATGGGATTTTCTTTCAACTTCAATTTTTTTTTTAAAGAAAAGGTCAAAGTAAAGGTAACTTTATTAAGGGAGCTTAAAGAAATTGTTGTTATGTGGAAATGGTATTTTTCCTGTACCTTTAAATTATTTCATATCAGAATTTAGTGGTGGCAGGGGGTGGGAGGAAAGCATAGGGAACTCCTGGTGAGGAAAATCTCCCTACCAATTCAGGTTGTCTGCTTCTCTGCAATTTAAGAATCTAGATAGTAACCCATACCACAGAGCCAGTATTTGTCAGAAGCAGGACTTGAATTCCAGTCTTTTGTTATCCACTGTATTATATTGCCTCTTAAATCAGGAAAACAGTACTTTATATAGCCTCTAGCAGATCAAGTCAGCTGAGGATATGGGGATCCAGTCCCTCTAACAGGCTGATGGAGGCAGATCAGTTTCTCTCCCCAATCTGTCCTGGGGCATCATTACCCAACCAGCATCAGCCATATTCATGTCCAACAACTCCACAAATTGCTTTGGACTTATTGATAGTACAAACCAAGGGATATGTCTCAAACTTGGAATTTACACTGAAAGAGTTTTATCAGGTCACTATGTGAAAAAATGCACCATTGTTAGAACTAAGAATAATAATCAAAATAGTTTATATTGTTAAAAATTAGGAGAAAATAATAATTTGCATTCATACATCACCCTGCAATTTAAAAACTTTCTTTTAGCTCTATATCCCAATATTAGAAATATTGATACTCTCATTTTACAAATGAGGAAACCGAGGCATAAAGACACAATATATTTTGTCCAAGATCACACAGGTTGTAAGTGGCAGAGATGAAGAGACTCTAACTCAAGTCTCCTGATTCCAAGAAAACTCTTCTTTCCAATCTATTACATTACATCAACCTATTAGAGGATGCCTTTCTTTCTTAACCTCAGATATTTTTACTTTGGGGGAAAAAAGATTTTAATTCATCCCCTAATCCACAAGGGAAATTGAAAAACATTGCAACCTGGTTTTCAGAAATTACTAAATTCAGTTTGAAAGTCTGGAGATGCTCTTGAGAGCCCCTTCTCAGAATGATGTTTTTAGGTAAATAAAGTAGATAGAATAAGTAGAACTACAGGAAAACCCAATTCTATTAAAATACTGTCATCAAAACAAATTTTTAAATGGATTCTGAGAACCCAGATTAAGAACTCCTATGAGACCAGGTAGCATGGTATAGCATAGAGCCTACTGCCTTCAAACCAAGAAGATTTGGGCAAGGTCTACCTCTGACATATATGGTTTGGAGATTACTGACAAGTCATTTAAATGTAAATTGTCCTGAGGCTATTCTTTAAAAATAACAAACCAAACCCTGACTTTCCATCCTTTTTTTTTTTTAAACCTTACCTTCCATTTTAGAATCAAGGCAGAAGAGAGATTAAGGGCTAGATAATGGAGGTTAAGTGACTTCCTCAGGGTCACACAGCAAAGAAATATCTGAGATCACATTTGAACCCAGGACCTCCTATCTCTAGGTCTGGCCCTCTATCCATTGAGTCACCTACCTGGCCCTTCCCATCCCTCACTCCACTACTTTTTAAGAATATAAATTACAAATGAGTTTTTGCTTACCCAGGAAAAACAGAGAATTATCCATAAAAAACATATTTATATAGAAGATGCATTTTTTTAGTATTTCTTGATGGATTTCTTACTACTTTAAGGAAAAGGACTAAAGACTGTCACTGAAAATTCATAGGATCTGCACATTCAATTTTTAAAAAAAAGTTTTCCCTCTGTCAATATGAATTCTAAGATAGAAGAGTAGTAAGGGTTAGACATTGGGGGTTAAGTGATTTGCCCAGAGTCATAGCTAGGAAGTGTCTGAGGCCAGACTTGAACCGAGGTCCTTCAGACTCTCTTATCTACCAAGCCACCCAGGTGCCCCTATATTTTTTTTTTATTTGTAGCCTTCAGCATTACTGTCTGGATGTTTCTAAACTCTAGTAACATATTTTCACATCCCAATAAATATTTGGAAATCATATATAGTTTTAGGTATATATGTATATATAAATATAGTTATATATAGGTAACTATATATAAATCACATTAGTCCTGAAAAGCCAAACATCTTTTGTTTGCTAAAAAGAATGGTATTTTACTTTGCTATTTTAAATTATCTTCTAAAAATAGAGTATGATGTCCCAACCCTTGAAAAAAATATCCTCCTCTATTCACTCTGATATTCAAAATCAATTTGGTTTTCATGTCTCTAATTTTCTATTTATTTCTCCGCAAATGTTTGTTATTTATAGGTATCTGGTTCAGTAAAAAGTATATTGATAGTGTTTTAGAATATTAAATATTTGTTGATTACCAACTAGTGAACTTGGTTCAGGGACTTTCAGGTAGTCATTAACCTACGTACTTAATCATACTTATTTTTGGAAACCTATGTCATTTGGTGGGAACAGAGCACATGTTGAAAGATAAACTGAATGTTTAGTTAGAACAAAAAAAATGTTATAAACATTACTGTCTTATTTCAATTTATAAAATGTCTTGCAATCTAAAACCCATATTTGTACTTTGTGTTTTTGTTTAAAGTTTGTTTTTTGATATCCTTAAAATGCTTGAGATTCAGGTTTTGTAGAACAAAGCTGGAATAATTCCAGGAAGATATATTTTTTTCTTCTGAAGAAATGTGCTAACTAGTTAGCATAGGTTCTAGCAGCTACCTAGCCAGAAAGACTAAATATAACTCCAATGCTTGACTCTATCTGATGAGCATAAAGAAAAAGAACACCAGGAAGATATTTGTAGATCACATGACAACAATCATTTTAGAGAATGAAGAAATTATCTGTGAATTTTACAAAGAATTCCCAATTAAGTCAACAGACACTTTGGTTCTTCATGATTTCAGTGAGAAAATGGGGGAAAGCATTGTGGAAAATATGACATAGAATCAAGAAAAGAAAGGCCTGAATAGAATTGAGAAACTGTATGATAATATAGCATAAGGACCAGGTTTAGAAATAAAACATGTCAAGTATATGCCAAGAATTTGATAGCATCATAAAAATGAAAATGGCTCTCTTATCAAGAAATTGCTGATTACCTATATAATAGCCTCAAAATCAGATGCCTCTGGGCAGTCAGATCATCAACTAGATAAAGCAAGAAAATACCAAAATCAAATAAAAAGATAAAAGTGAAAAGATATTCTTACATGCCATCTCAGTGTAATGAAAAAATTTCCTAACATGGCAATTTGCCATATTGCCAAAATAAGAAATCTTGCTTCTAGAATGAAAAGACTCTACTTCTGATTCCCCTTGTGATAAATCAATTAACTTTTCTAGATCAAAGTTTCCTCATTCAGACAAAAAGAGTTGGATTAGATTATCTTTACAGTCTCTTCTTCTCTGATTCCTTTGATCCTGTGATTACAATGACTCCAACCTGGTTTGTTCAATCAAATTCTCAACCTGAATAAATGGGAAAATGGGCAAGAAGTAAAGGCATTTGCTTCATCATCACTGCTGAAAAGCTTTTAGCAGATTCAAAAGTGGACACAGCAAGGAGACCAAAGGAATCCAGAAAACACATCATCCAGCAAACACTTAATATTCTTGACAGCCAGAGAGGCATTCTAGCCAGGGTACATGCCATTTTAAAGTAAAAGCTTATTTTCAAAGCATTATGGAAGAAGCTGCTAAGTATTACTAACAATGACTTAAGTTTCAGAAGTATCATAAAGTATATCATCAAGGGTGTGTACAACTAGAAAAAAGAGAGAGGGTGATCATGCAGCATCAGTTAGAGACAATAGATAAGTGGCTTAAAAAGGACTATATTAGAGTCCTTGAGATATTAAATGATTATAGTCTGCAGCAGTGAACTATATATATATATGTATATATATACATATTTGAATGTAAACAGTTTTATCTGTTTTAGATTGATCATTTATGCTTACCTTTTTTATTTCTTCTAACTCTTGTGTTTGAACTTCAAAGATTCTATACAACTCTGGTCTTTTCATCAGGGTTGCTTAGAAGCCATCTATTTCATTAAATATCTATTTTCCCCTTGATAGGATTATTCTTAGTTTTATTGAGTAAGTTACTCATGCTGTAAGATCATAGCCTTTGCTTTCTGGATATCATATTCTAAGTTCTCTGCTCTTTTATGGTGGTTGCTACTAAATTATGAGTGAATGTAATTCCTCAGAGCTTGAATCCTTTATTTATGACTGCTTGCAGTATTTTTTTGTTTGACCTGGAAACCCTGGATATTGGCTATAATTCTGGAAGTTTTTATTTGAGAGTTTCATTCAAGAGGTGACTGATGAATTCTGTTTATATCAACTTCATCTTTTGGTTCTAAGAGATCTGGGCAGTTATCTTTTAATATTTTTTGAAACATGATGTCTAGGTTTCCTTTTTTGGTAATGACAAGGATTCTTAATTTTTTCTCCTCCATTTGGTTTCTAGGGCAATTATTTTTCCTATGCAAGACCTTATGTTTTCTTCTTTCATTTTTTGACTTTCTCTTAATATTTTTTTATTATTTCAAGGAGTCACCAACTTCTATTTGGTGTTTTCTAATTTTGAAGAAGTTTGTTGTTTGGGCAAATTTTTTTTTATGTCAAACTGTTGATTTGCATTACAAGTATCTCTAATATAGGTCTCACTTCTTTGCCAGTTTCTTTCTCTACCACTCTCATTTTATTTGTAAAAATATTTTAAAACTCCTTTCTAAACTCTTGTTCCATCTCTTCAGGAATTCTAGTTGAATTTATATCTAAGCTGTGTGTTTATCTAAGACTTTTCTTATAAATATTTTGACATTATTCTCTTCTACTGAGTTTGTGTCGTGAAAATCTTTCAGCATAATATATTTTTATGGTGAAATTCTTTTTTTTTGTTGGTTTTTTTTTGGTTAGTTATTATTCCAGTCTTCTTCCTGAGTAGAAGAGTTGTTAAGACCAGCCTCTGCACACTTCTGGAGGGAAGGTCTAAGTTAGTTCTATTACTGCTTTCAAAGGGATTTAGAGTATTGTGTTATTCCTAGATCTCAGAGCAATCCAGCTCTCAAAGTGGGATATTTCAAGTCAAAGTTTATTGCTATCCCCTGATCTGAACTCTCTGAGCCATAGTAAATTGCTACTAAACTCAGCCTCTATTGTCCAGCTGGGAATCTCTACTTACTTATGGTAACAGAACTGTAGATTACAATTACTTTTTGATTTGGAATTCTTGTCCTGGCTATTCTTCTGCAGGCTTCAGACTGAACCAAAAGCTGGAACTGTGTCACTGTTGTCCTCTTGTAGTCCGAATTCACCATACCACTCCTGCTTGCTTCTGAACCTGCCTTTCTCTATATATAAATAGACTTGGATCTACCACTACAACTTACCCTAGAATGCTACCTCTAGGTTCAATTCCCTCCTCATTCTACCTTGGATCCATGACCTGGAACTTGGAGAGTGGGTGACAAAGCTGCCAGATGACACCATTCCCTTTGTGATGCCCTGATATAGGTTGGGAACTTCCTCTTGCCCTGGCATATAGCCTCTCTCTGGGCACTATAATACTCTACATATTGCCTTCTACCCAGAACTCATCTTTAGGGTCCACAAATCTTTATGCCTGTCTCCTACTGCTGGGCTAGAAAAATGACTCACTATGTTTTTTTTTTCCTTCAGTTTCCCCATCAGCATTTAGCCTGATGCAAATACATGTAGACTAAATTCAGATCTATTTGGAGGAGGATTTTTTTTTTTTTTGGTGTGCAGTGGGGCAGAAACTCACTGTACTACTTCTTGCTGGCTTGCCATCTTGGTTCTGTCTCCTAAAGTGGTATTTTTCTTTATGCTATCAGCTCAATCTCCCATTTACAGTGTTCCCCCTCACCTCCATTGTTTGCTGCCAGTTAACATATTGCTTCTATTTAACTGATTCTCATTGATTAACTTTTTTAAAAGGGCTATTTACTTTATAGATATAGCCCAAGGACAGAAATAGAAGGAAGCATTTCCCCTCAACATTCCCCTGAGAGACGAGATTGAATGTAGTTTCTACATAGCATGAAGTCCTGTGTGGTTCACACCCAACTATTGTATCATTTCTGAATAAGTCTGCTTCTAAACTTTCACTTATATAGGGCACTGAAGGTTGCTCCTGGCTTTTCTGAGCATTGATGCTGAACTTACTGGCTACAGAATCTTGCATGGACCCTACTCCTGGACTCACTTTCCTGACTTCTTGAAGCTCCCATGGTTCTTTTTTATATTTTTGGAAATTTTTATTTAATTAATTAATTTAGAATATTTTTCCATGGTTACAAGATTCATGTTCTTTCCCTCCCCTCCCCTCAACCCCTCCCATAGCTGAAGCACAATTCCACTGGGTTTTACATGTGTCATTGATCAAGACCTATTTCCATATTATTGATATTTGCACTAGGATGATCATATAGAGTGTACATCCCTGATCATATCCCCATGACCCATGTGATCAAGCAGTTGTTTTTCTTCTGTGTTTCTGCTCCCACAGTTCTTTCTCTGGATGTGAATAGCGTTCTTTCTCATGAGTCCCTCAGAATTGTCCTGAATCATTGCATTGCTGCCAGTAGAGAAGTCCATTACATTTGATTGTGCCACAGTATATCTAAGTCTGTGTACAATGTTCTCCTGGTTCTGCTTCTTTCATTCTGCATCACTTCCTGGAGGTTGTTCCAGTCTCCCTGGAATTCCTCCACTTCATTATTCCTTTAAGCACAATAGTATTCCATTACCAACATGTACCACAATTTGTCCAGCCATTCCCCTATCGGGAGGACATCCCCTCATTTTCCAATTATTTGCCACCACAAAGAGCAAAGCTCCCATGATTCTAATCCTTTCCAATCTCCTGTATGCAGAAACAAGAACAATAAATACAGAGTCAAAGAACTGAGAACCACATTCACCGTCAGCAACTCCACCTCAGATTAGGAGAGTCTCAGGTTCCTCCCCACCTAGCATCTTCTTTCTGAACACAGTAAATCTAGGAAGGAGGGAGTCAGACCAAATGCAAGAGGTCCCGTTAACTAGTGACTTTTGAATGGAATGCAGTTTGGTTTTTGTGAATGATGAAAGTGGGTCCTCTTTACTGTGGGGTAAGCAAACCTCAACCAGTTACAGAATGTCTGCATACGCCCCAAAGCCCACCTGAAGATGCCATCAGCAGAACATTCCATAGGTAGTCACAAGAGCTGAGTTCATTGGCCAGTCCCCTATTAGAGCATATGGCTAATGGGAGGTGAATTCAGAACTAGATCTCAGATCTGACTCCCAGGGCAGCCCCTTCCACTTCATCTCTCCATCTTTTCCAGTTTTGATTTGCTGCATTTTTCATACAATAGGACTTGTGGTTTCATTGTTAGGGAAGCACCCACCTGCCAATTGCAGCTCTCCCTTAACTTGAAATCTTAGAGAGTTGCCAGAGGTTAAGTGGCTTGCTCAGGGTCTCTTAGCTAGTAAGGGTAAAATGGAGGATTTGCTCCCAGATCCTTTTGACTCCAAGATGATGCATAATGCACTGGACCAGACTATTTCTCCCTCATGACCAGTGTAGGTCATATTGCCATTTTATATTGTAGCTAAAAGGAAATTGTATTATAGAGCAAATGAGCAGAGAAAAAAAAACACTTTGGAAACTGTATTGCACTGTGCTTTTATTCAGAACTTTCTTATGTTGTTAAAATGCTAACCAAGTGGAAGATTAGCTCCTTCAGAGAATAAAATAATAAAAATTAGGCTATATTATTTCTTTCTGATTGCTTTTTTTCTCTTAGCATCAGTGGAGAAAGGAAATTACTGCTGTTAGCATTCTGCTGTGACGTTAACTGTCATTTTGTTCACTGTTTATATTGCAACACTGATTAGGTTGAATAATATATAGATAGAAGAGTACCAGACACCTGCATCAGTTCTAAAGGCTTTTACCTCATACAGATTATGTTTACACAGGAAAATTGGCTTTGTCACAGCCAGGTGAATTGGATTTTTGCTGTATAGCAAAAACAATAACTTCCAAATGCATGTTCACACTTATACATATATACATACATGTACACATGCACATATAACTTGTGTTCCAGTTATTATCTGTAAGTAAATCCAGTAAGAATCTGAGAAATGCTTTCTTCAAGAGCTCATTAGGATCACATATTTGAATCTAAAAAGGATCTTAGGGGTCATCTAAGGCCCACCTTATTTTGTAGAGGAGCAGTTTGAAAGGAGACTTTTTACTTTATATTAAATTATAGCTGGATAATTTAGTGGTAGATTAAATAATCTTTTCTCCTCTTTTTAAAAAGTTTATTTATCTAATTAATTAATTTAGAATATTTTTCCATGGTTACATGATTCATATTCTTTCCCTCCCCCTTTACACCCCCTCCTATAGCAAACGAGCAATTCTACTAGGTTTTACATGTATCAAGACCCATTTCCATATTATTAGTATTTGCACTAGGGTGATCGTTCAGAGTGTTTGCCCCAATCATATCCCCATCAACCCATGAAATCAAGCTGTTGTTTTTCTTCTGTGTTTCTACTCCCACAGTTCTTTCTCTGGATGTGGATAGAGTTCTTTTCCATGAGTCCCTCAGAATTGTCCTGGATCATAGCATTGCTGCCAGTAGAGAAGTCTATTACATTCGATTGTGCCACAGTGTATCTGTCTCTGTGTATAAGGTTCTCCTGGTTCTGCTCCTTTCAATCTGCATCAATTCCTGGAGGTTGTTCCAGTTCACATGGAATTACTCCACTTTATTATTCCTTTTAGTACAATAGTATTCCATCACCAACATATACCACAATTTGTTTGGCCATTCCCCAGTCGAAGGGCATCCCCTCATTTTCTGATCTTTTACCACCACAAAGAGTGTGGCTTAAATAATCTTTTTGATCAATACTGGATTGAAAAAAATTTAAATAAAATACCAAAGTCTTCAAATGCATTATACTAGTTTTTAAAAAGATAAGACAGTATCAAATTCCTTCTTCTCTCCATTTTAATTTAGCTGGGAACTATGAAAAAAATTTAAGCAAGTTTTCCTGCTCTGATAGTAAACATTTTATGGACTATAATCAACAGTGGAATATACTGTTTTGTAATTTTGGGAAAAGTCCATTTAAAAAAATTCAGGTTTCAGCTCTAGCTTTCTTATTTGGTCAAATGTGACATTTCTTTGTGGCATATTCATTTTTTTTTAAAATTCAGATTCCTTTCTGGGAATTTGTAACATAGATTTTAATAATTTATAAAGGTATCAAGTCAGACATATTGTAAAAAATGAAAGAGGGAGAATTGAGAGTGAGTAAGCATTGTGAAAACATCATGAGGGAGAGAGTGAGGGGGAGAGAGAGAGTGCACACGTGCAAGCATCCTCAAGAAAACAAAAGAAACTTCATCCATTTTATCTTAGACATATGATTATGTATAAGGTCCAAATCTTTTTATTTTTAATCAAAATCATGAATCTCAAAGACTTTATTCTCCAAACTGTACCTACCCAGGAATCCTCAACACCTCCAGAGATGGAGAATTCATTGTCCCTTACTCCTCAAACACCATCCTTCTACTTATAGAGAAGTTCTACTTGTTAGGAAGTCTTTCCTTATAGTAATCCTCAGTCTATCTCTCTCCATTTTCCACCCACTAATTCTAGATCTTCCAGATAGGTGAAACTGAGTTAGTCAAATTGCTCTTACTCATGATGAACCTTCAAATAGTAAAAGACAGTTTGTCTTCTGAGTCTCCAACACCAGGTGACCTACCTCCTTCTTCCACCTAAGGTTGCTTCCCTGAGTCACCTACCCAACTGCCAATGCCAGTCCCCACCAAGGCAGTTACTTCTACAACTTTGGGATTTGTAAGGCATCTTCCCTTCATTTATTGTCTCTATGTATTATTTACTGTACTATTATAATACTATGAGACTGTTGGGGAGTCTCATTATTTATGCCTTCTTGAGGAATTCACTGTATATCTCCCTCTTTGAATGAGTAAGAATATTAAGTGAAGAATTTCCGTCACTTTCCCACACAGACATAAGAATTCTCTCATAATCATTTTCAAAAGATTTGGGGTTTTTTTTGTTTTTAAAATGTTACCTTCTGTTTTAGAATCAATACTAAGATTGTTTCCAAGGCAGAAGAGTGGTACAGGCTAGGCAATTGGGGGTAAGTGAATTGTGCAGGATCACCCAGCCAGGATGCCTGAGGTCAAATTTGAACCCAGGACCTCCCATCTCTAAATCTGGCTCTCCATCCAGCTGCCTCTGTCACTGTTTTTAAAGATTGCAATAAGATTTTATTCCTTTAGACTTTAGATACTATTTGTTTTTGGAAATTTTTATTTAATTTGTTAATTTAGAGTATTTTTCCATTGTTACAAGAATCATGTTCTTTCCCTCCCCTTCCCTCATCCCCTCCCACAGCTGACACACAATTCCACTGGGTTTTACATGTGTAGACTTTAGATACTTTAAAACAGAGGTGCCTAAATTTTTCATGTCATAGGCCCCTCTATGTATTCCTTTTCAAAATCATGTTTTTAAATGTATGAAGAAAAATACAAAGAAAGCCGGTTATACTGAGTTATGAAAATACTGAAATACACCATTCACAGAACCCAGGTTAAGAACCTCTGCTTTAAAATGATAGAGCTGCATCTGTTTTATATATATATATATATATATATATAGACATATACATATATGTAGGTATGTAGATATATACACATATATGTATATATTTATGTTATATATGTCACTGTGTTGTATGTGAACTTAAGATTCAAATCTTCCAAAAGTATCATCAGTAGCAGTAGTGATAACTGCATTTATTGAAATCCTTCTCTCCCCTTAAGACTCACCTCTGTGATGAAGCCTCATCTGAGCTCTTTCCCCCTTCCCAGCCAAAACTGAGCTCTTCCTCAAATTTCCTTTTTAGCAGTTTGTGCAGGTCTTTCCTTTGTCCTTATACATTCTATCTAGTATAATATATACATATGTAATATTTCAACAAGAAAAATTCTGTCTCTCCACTCCAATTGAAAAAGAAAAATAAACAACTCTTATTACAAACATGCTTTGTTTATTTGGATACATTCACCTCTCCTTCACCAATTCTGCCCAGTTATACTTTAAATTTTAAATTCTTTGGAGGCAGGGAACCATGTCATTTTTAAATCTTCATATCTCCAGAGGGGACATAGTTGTTCCTTTATAAATGGAATTTCTCCGCACTCTGCCTCAACTTCCTCAAAGCTCAGGATAATCTCTTTTGGAAACTGGAAGGCATGAAAGTAGGCAGACATGACTGACAGGCCATCTGTACTGTTGGAGAGAGTACCCACATGGATAAGAACACAACCTCATCAAAGGATCAAAATATAAGTTCAATATCTTCCACTTCCTTCCTCTGGGCATTTTTTTCTAGTTTATAATAGTCGCAGAGAGGGCATGTTGGAAGTTCATCTTGGTGGAGGAATGAGCATCATCTTCTAATCCATGATAATGACATGTTCTATATCACATGCCTTCTTGGATATGGCATTGTGGCAAGTGACACCCCAAACAATCAGAGCCAAGACAGCAATGTGGTCTGTCCTGTGTGATGTAGTATTTGATTATCAAGCACCTTATATGTTATTCTCTAATTGCTCATTATTTAGCCAAACAGATTGCAAGCTGCATGAAGATTGATTGTCATGTCATCAACTTCTTTGGTATTCTACTTAGCACCTCCCATGGTAATGGGAGGTAATACATTCTCTAAAGTAGTTCTTGATTGACTAGAAGGTGAATAAAAAAATATTTATCTAGAGTAAGGCTTGGGGAGAGGGAGTGATCTCAGTGATGGGTTCAAAGATGATTCTGATGATATTGTTTTTCAAAAACTCCAAGGGAGTCAAGTAAAATATTGACCACAGTGGTTCTATTATTTATTCCTTCTGTTAATCATGGTTGAGCCTAATATAGACAAAGGAGATATATTTAGAAATCTAGAAAAATTAGCCAGCTAGTGAGAGCCAGGCATAGAGATGGGAGGTCCTGGGTTCAGATCTGGCCTCAGACATTTCCTAGCTGTGTGATCCTGGGCATATCACTTAACCTCCATTGCCTAGCCCTTATGACTCTTCTGTCTTAGAATCTATACACAGAATTGATTCTAAGATGGAAGAATAAGGCTTAAAAAAAGAAATATAGAAAAATAATAATTTGGCAACTGCATTGATTGTCAGGAGAAAGAAAGATGCTAAGATATAAAATGTGTTTGTTTTCTGTGTCAAGGTTATTCCCATTAAGACAGACCCTTGCCTGTAATTGAATGATATCCTCTTTTATAAACTGATTTCAAAGCAACCTAAACATTTATGTTTTGAAATATTTTTCTTAGCTCTAAAAATACCAAAAATATTTTAAAAGATATTTCATTTTGCCAATTACATGTAATAACAATTTTTCAATATGTTTTTTGAAGTTATAAGACCCAAATTATCTCTTTCCCTCATCATGCAAAACATATTTCCATGTTGTTCATTGTTGTAAGAGACAAAAAAATTTTTTTTAACTTTGTTCATAATTTGGGGCCATTTGAATAAGACATAGAGACAACCATGCTGGTTTGGCATCAGGAAAATCTGGGTTCACATCTCACCTCTGATACTGACTGAACAAATCACTTAAAGTATTTTAGTATTAGATATTAAGGTAATTTCACAGGATTTACCTACTAAGTAATACATAGGTTTCTATCTGCAATGATGAAAGGAGTTCTTTAATCAGGATTTCCCCATATGGATGAAATCACAGATCCTTCTTAAAAGGGTAAAGTAGAACATTTGGCCAAATTCTAAGCAAAATTACAAAGATTGAACCAATTTTCAAAAAGAGAGGGAACAAATGAATAAAGGATCCTTGCCAAGGTATAAGAAGGAAGACAATCCCTTCTGTGACTCTCTACTCAATGCTATCAAGCTTCACAGAATTTTGAAGCCATGGTGTTTATTTCCCAAATAGCTTAAGTTTTCTAGATATATTTGATCTTAAGCACGTAAGGGACTTAAAAAACAGCTAATATGTTTGTGAAATATGTTGTCCTCCCCACAGTTGATTTTATCTACCTTCCTCCTAGTTTATGAAGTAGTCTTTTTATATCAGTGAATATCACTATTCATTATCACCTCTACTATTGTTCACTTGTCAAATGTTTGCACCTGTCAATGAACTGACCACATAGAGACCAGCGTGTGTATTCCAGAGAAAGTGGAATGTCAGCAGCTGACAAAACAGAATCATGGCTTAAAGGGGATGGGGAGGAAGAACTTGATAGAATGACATTGAAACTTTAGTTCCAGTAGAAGAGCAAACAATATAGTCTGCACGTGGGTTGGATTTTTTTTTTAGTCCTTTTTGTTCTGTGTTAAAAAAAAAAAAACAACACCAGTGCTTTAAAGGAGTTTGGGTAATCATTGCTGGAAGATAGACACTGATTTAGTGCAGCCTCTACTAGCCTCAGCTCAGATATGGCATTAGGCTGGAAATGGAAAGAGGGAGAATGAACTGGGAGTTAGTCTGCTGTATATCTGATCACATAAAAAGTGTTTTGTAGGGGGCAGCTGGGTAGCTCAGTGGATTGAGAACCAGGCCCAGAGATGGGAGGTCCTAGGTTCAAATGTGACCTCAGCCACTTCCCAGCTGGGTGACCCTGGGCAAGTCACTTGACCCCCATTTCCTAGCCCTTACCACTCTTCTGCCTTGGAGCCAATACAGAGTATTGACTCCAAGACGGAAGGTAAGGGTTTTAATTAAAAAAATCTTTTGTAAATGTGAAATCATGAATTTCTTGTTTTTTTTTATTTACATTTTTTAATGACCCTTAAAACTTCTTTGTCAGTTTCAAGACAGAAGAACATCAAGGGCTAGATGACTGGGGCTAAGTGACTTGCCAGAGCCACACAGATAGGTAAAATAATGAATTTCCATGCCAGAAGAAGGCATCTTAGAGATCATGTAGTCTAGCCCCACCATTTGATTTCTTTTTTATTTAATTGATTCTTTTCTATTACATGTAGAAATACTTTTGGACAATTGTTTTTGAAATTTAAAAAATCAGATTTTCTCCCTTCCTACCCTCCCCACCTCAACCTCCCACTCTAGGGGTGAATAGTCTGATGTAGGCTATACTCCTACTTTCATGTAACACATATTTACTATGTTGCTCATGTCATGATAGATGATACATATTACAATACAATAGAAGTCTCCTGAAAGAAATATGGATCTGTACTCAGGTTCCAGCATTTCTTCCTTAACAGTGTATAGCATTTTCATCATAAGTCCCTGGTGGTTATCTTGGAGGCTTGCTTTTCTGATTATGTTTTACTCCTTCACATTTGACCATCATATAATATTTCTATCACTGTATACATTGTTCTCCTGGTTCTGCTCACTTCACTTTGTATCAGTTCATATAAGTCTATCCAGTTTTTCTGAACTCATCCTGTTCATTATTCCTTATGACAATAATATTCCATCACAACTATCTTGTTCATTCATTCTCTAAGAGATGAACAGCCCCTCAGTTTCCAATTTTTTGCCACAAAAAAAGCTGCTAAAAATATTTTGGTACAGATTGGACCTTTCCCTCATCTCTGGTCAGTCTCTTTGGGGTACAGACCCAGCAGTGGTATTGCTGAGTCAGAAGGTATACATAGTTTTGTGGCCCTTTGAACCTAGTTCTATATTGTTCTCCTGAATGGTTGTATCAGTTCACAGTTCTACCAACAGTTTATTAGTGTCCCAGTTTGCCCACATCACCTCCAACATTTATCATTTTCCATTTTGGTCATATTAGCTAATCTGGTAGGTGTGAAGTGGCATCTCAGAGTTGCTTTAATTGTCATTTCTCTAATCAATAGTGATTTGGAGTATTTTTTTCATATGACTATGGATTGTTTTAATATCTTCCTCTGAGAACTGCCTGTTCATAGCCTTTGACCATTTTTTTCAGTTGAGGAATGCTTTGTATTCTTATAAATTTATAAACTTAGTTCTCTATTTGAGAAAAGAGACTTTTGTTAGAGACACTTGTTAAAAATTGATTTCCAAATTTGTTGTTTCCCTTCTAATCTTGGTTGTATTGGTTTTATTTGTATAAAGCCATTTTAATTTAATGTAATCAAAATTATCTATTTCATTTTTTATAATGCTCATTATATCTTGTTTGATCATAAATTCTTCCCTCATCTGTAAGTCTGGCAGGTAAACTTTTCCATGTCCCCCTAATTTGTTTATAGTATAAGCCTTTATTTCTAGATCAAGTATCCATTTTGACTTTATCCTGGTATATGGCATGAGATCCCTAATCTTTGCCATACTTCTTTCCAGTTTTTCTATAGGTTTTTGTCAGTGAGTTCTTTCCCCCAAAGCTTGGATCTTTGGGTTTATTGAACACTTAGTTGCTGCAAACATAACTGTCATATATTGATTACCTAATCTGTTCCATTGATCTACATTCTATTTCTTAGTCATATCAGATTGCTTTGATGATTTAAAGTATAGGTTGATATCTGGTACAGCCAGGCCTCCTTCATATTTATTTCATTAACTCCCTTTCTGGTTCTGACCTTTTGTTCTTCCAAATGAACTTTGTTGTTATTTTTTTCCCCATTTGAATTAATTTATTTAGTCAATTTAGAACATTATTCATTGGTTACAATAATCACATTATTTCCTTCCCTCCTCTCCATCCACCCTTCCCACAACCAATGTGCAATTTCATTGGGTATTACTTGTGTCCTTGATCAGAACCTATTTCCATGTTGTTGTTTACACTAGGATGTTAATTTAGAGTCTACATCTCCAATTTTGTTGTTATTTTTTCTATTTCTGTGAAATAATTTTGGGGTAGTTTGATTGGTGTGTCATTGAATAGGTAACTTAATTCAGATAAGATTGTCATTATCACTATATTGGCTCAGCCTATCCATTAACAATTGTCTTTCCAATTGTTTAGGTCTGACTTTATTTGTGTGAAGAGTTTTTTTGTAATTGTGTTCATATGAACTACTGGTTTTCTTATAGTAGGTAAGCTTCCAGGTATTTTTATGTTGTCTAGAGCTATTTTGAATGGAATTTCCTTTTCTATGTCTTGCTGTTGGATTTTGTAAATAGAAATGCTGATGATTTCTGTGGTTTTATTTTGTTTATTATATTTGTTATTTTATTATTTTATATTGCTGAAGTTTTTAATTATTATTTCTATCGTTTTTTTTGTTGATTCTTTAGATATACCATCATTTCATTTGTAAAGAGTGATAACTTTGCTTCTTCATTGCTGGTTCTAATTCCTTTAATTTTTTTCCTGCTCTAATTGTTATAGTGAGCATTTCTAGTACAAAATTAAATAAAAATAATGATAATGGGCATCCTTGATTTACCCATGATCTTATTTGGAAAGGTTTTAGTTAATTCTCATTACAGATAATGCTTGCTGAAGGTTTTATATTGATGCTATTTGTCACTGTGAGGAAGGTTCCATTTATTTCAATATTTTCTAATTTTTTTATAAGTAATGGTTATTATATTTTGTCAAATGGTTCTCCTGCATCTATTAAAATAATTATGTGGTTTCTGTTGGTTTTGCTATTGATATGGTCAATTATGCTGATGTTTTTCCCAATATTGAATTATCCCTGAATTCCTGGTGTAAATTCCACCTGATTATGGTGTATGATTCTTTTTTTTAAGTATCAGCCCATCTTATTTAGCTTCCTTCCTTTTTTCTATGTATGCTCCTGTGGAAAGGAAACTAATAGTGATATAGTTCTTAAGAATCTATTGTACTTTAAGGATCTTGCATGCTTTCAGTACTTTCACTTTCTCAGGTATCATAGATATCTTAATTATTTCAATGATCACCTTCCCAGGTATGAATCTACTCAAGTTGATCTTATCAAAACCCTTAAGTTTTCACTTTACCTTTTTATGCTTCTCCTCAGTGTAGTATATGCTTATTGAATTTTCTTTTCAGCTCTGGTTTTTGGTTTTTTTGGTCAGGAAAGTTTGAAATTCCTCTATTTCACTAAATGCCATTCCCCACCCTGGAAGATTATGCCCATTTTTGCTAAGTATATAATTCTAGGTTGTAGTCCCCTGCATTTTCCAAGCAGTCTGGGGCTTACTTCTTTATGGCAAACCTAACTGGGATGGGATCAGATTGGATCACATTCTTTTTAGCAACCAATGTTGCTTGAGATACAATGAGATATCAAGTTTTTGTTTATGTAAAATGGATCAGATTATCCCATCTCCAAAATTTCCATGCATTGAAATTATTAACAAACCAAAAAAAAGCCTAGTTCCTTCTATTAACACACAGAGAGATGTTAATCATAGTCTCTTCTTGGTATGTGGGTTTAATATATCAACAGTGAATCCCACTCCCAATCCTTGAAGCTATACTGACTTACTTTTGGTGGTGACAAAAACCAGTAACTCATTCATGTTTCAATGAGTTCTGAAATAACAGTAGACTGTTAGATTGTTAGAATTTGAAAAGATCTATAGTTCATCTAGTCCAATACTTTCATTTGGAAGATGAAGAAACTAAGACCTAAGAAAATTTTAATCAGTTAGTGGCAGAGCCAAGGCCTCCCAATTTCCAAATTAATACTTTCCCCATTATACTACAGTAGTTTCCCTAAATCATAGCTGAGAGGAAATGAAGTTCAAATAGATATTTTCCCTAATATGAGAAGATATAGAGTAAAGAATGTCACTGTTCTTGGAAGTTATCAGATCAAGTCTCTAAAGGTACTTTCTTTTAGTGGAGACTGATTTCAGGAGCCAACCTTGTATCTCATTTCCCTAAAAGAATTGGGCCACTTTGGGAGACCTTAGAAGATTTAAAATGTTGTTTTCTAGGCTTTTAATGATCCTAGTAATTCCCAACTGAACACATTTTCTTAGACCTTCCTATCTAAGGACTAATAGAACCAAGAAGGTAATACAGTGAGCAAAGAATGTGCCAAGAAGCCAGCTGTTAGGGCAGAAGCATGGGTCAGAAGTCAAATGGATAAGAGGTAGGAAGTGGATTTCAGGGGTCAAGATGCAGCTAGGGGTATTATGGCCATAGTTACTGAGGGAGAACAAATGAACTGTGAGAGCAAGCAACTGCTGCTACTACTATTAATAGCTACCAGTAGTGGCAATATGGCCATCAGCCCCTTTGCCACGCTAATGTAGCTCTTAGCACTGTATCAATTCAAAGAAAGCCTTGACCTTGGGGTTGGTCTTGCTAAATTTAACCTTATAAATATGTTACTAGACTTTAGTGTGTTGATAGGAGGGAGAGCTAGAAAATCAAGTTAGACATCATCTTGACAAAATTTACAGTTCTGGCATTGAGAAATCTGGCTTCCTGGGTGGCTTTTACCATGGGTTTGTCTTTGTGTTCCCCTGGGGTGTATATATTCTTGGGAAATCCTGCTTCATCCAGCTATTTACCAAAAGATTAGGTCATGATGGCTATGTCACAAGGTAAGCATCAACTCCATCTTGACAACACCTGTGGAGACCTTTCTGATTTTCTTGATGGAACCATGGTGGTCGGTAGTCATAGGCCACTGAAAGGTTTGGGACCAGGTAAGTTGTAGTCCAAAGTAGAAGCAGAAAAGGGGCCAGAGCAAAGCAATGGATCAGAATGGAGGCAGTTATTCAAAGAACTCTGGAATCATAGAACAGGAAAAAGATGCCAGAGGTCGAAAGCATCATGATAATGATGTCAAAGAGTCAGGAAAAAAAAGGTCAGAGTTTCCAGGAAGCAGGAGATTTATGGAAACCCAGGAGCATAGAACGTCATAAAATCCGCACTGTGGCAAGTAGTCTGGACAAGAAGGAGATAAGATAAAGTTTTCAGATTAAAGAAAACTTCATACTGATATTCTTTTCTGTTCCCATCCAGGAAATAGCAAGACCTCCAACCAGAGAAGAAAAGGTGACCCACTGTTATAGAAGGTGATAATAAGTAAGCTAGTTTTGTTGGGAGGAGGACCAAAAACTAAAATGGCAATAATGGGAAGTGAGAAAACAAAGATAAGGGCTAACTAAATCCAATTGTTCTGAACCAGAATGACAAGGGGAAATCAGCCCACCTGTAGGCAATAGGAAGAAATCTACACATGGCCAGGATTTGGAACTGTTTCACAAATCCAGTGAGCCCTAGCAATCATTTAGCCATATTTTACCATTTTGCTATGCCCTTTTGTGACTTCAAGATATCATAGGTGTTACACTAGGTAGCAATGAGTTGGGAAGATAGATCTGTAAGGAAAGCTTTGGAGATCCAAGGTAGAAGCTAGGAATGATAATAAAGATACTAGAGGAGACAGTCTAACCCTGGCGAATGCAGAAAAATTAGAGGAAAAGGTGGGCCAATCATTGAAAGCTAGAACAATGGTTAGCAGAAAGCATTAGAGATGGAATAGCAGATCCAAACCAGTAGGAACCAAGGTGTTGGAAGAAACCAGAAGTCTAGATTCATAGTCCATGGGGCAGGAAGCTAAATTTTGGCCAATGCCTATGTAATAATGCTGTTCTTTAAAATAGTAAGTATGGGGGCAGTTAGGTGGCTCAATAGATTGAGCTAGGCCTAGAGATGGATGGTTCTACCTTCAAATATGGCCTTAGACACTTCCTAGCTATGTGACCTTGGGCAAGTCACTTAACCCCCATTGCCTAACTCTTATTGCTCTTCTGGCTTAGAACCAATACATAGTATCAATTCTAAGACAGACAATAAAGGCTTAAACCAACAAAAACCAAATAAGTGTGGGAGCAGAGTCTTTGCCACTATTGCCCTCAGTACATCTTGTTGGTCAAACTTCAAAAACATTGTAAAGCTATCAAGCTTCAAAAATCAGGTGGAAGAACAAACTTTTATGCACTTTCCATGACCAAGACTAAATCAGTTATCAAGATATTTCAGGGTAAAATCTATCTGAGATCTGAACTATCAACTTCCTCCACAACCATGAAGATTAGACCTCAACGTTCATTTAAAACAACAATATTTATCTCAGTTTATTTTTTTAAGCAGGTAAGACCTTTGCCGAGAGAGTCAGTAAGTACTAGAGGTACTAGAGAAAGTATTAGAGAAAGAGAAAGAGAGCGAGAGAGAGAAAGAGAAAGAGAGCGAGAGAGAGAAAGAGAAAGAGAAAGAGAAAGAGAAAGAGAAAGAGAAAGAGAAAGAGAAAGAGAAAGAGAAAAAGCAGCAGCAGCAGCAGCAGCAGCAGCAGCAGCAGCAGCAGCAGCAGCAGCAGCAGCAGCCGCAGCCAGAGCACGTGAAAAAAAACCAGAGGTATTAATTTCATTGTTATTCACAGCAGATTTTTTATTAGCAATTTCTAGAGGCAGAAATATTAATAACTACACAGAAGACTAACTTTATGAATAGAACACTGATCCATATACTATCCCCTCCCCACCTTCCAGTTCAAAAATAACTAAAATTATTCCTTTAAAGAATCATTTCCTTGGCTTTTCCCCCTTTTAAAAAAAGTAAGGATTCCTTTGGGAAGGGGTAACACTATACTAAAAACATAGACAGGAAAGCTGATACCAAATGAACAGATAGATATCTTTTCCTTTTCCTGTTTAAAAAAAAGTATGCCCACCTTTTCCTGGTATTAGATAGTCTTTACCCATCTTCTTTCTGGGTGGCTTTTCAGCTTTGTCACTGTGGTTGAATTAATTAAACTAATTCTTGGTTGTATTAGAAAGATGTAATAAGATGGCGAGAAATAGACACCAATTTGGCATTGGAATCACAAATTAAAAAACTGAAGAGGATTTTGGAAGTACAGAGGAAACACATCAGAAGGTATTGTTCATCTTTAAATTTAATTTAATATTTCTTTTCCCCCAGCCCATTATTTTTTGAAAGTTCATTTTTCTTGAGTAAACTATTTAATGCCTTTAATTTTTTCCAGTCTCAAAATTTCATCTGATCAGGATAGCAAAATGTGGGAAAAGAAATACTTAATTCTAAAGCACAGGTATAGTATCACATGATGATGTACAAATTCTATTTTATAAAACTATGACATGATTATCTTGTTATTGAATGCCATTTATAAATGGGTTTTGTGTTTGTGAGAGAGGGAATTCACTTTGGTGATCTGCTTGCTGCCTGTATCTCTATTTGGGCCCTGAAGGTTTCAGAAGCAACTTTCCAAATGGATCTGTTTCCCAGAAGATGTGCCCTAAAAGACTGAACAAATTTACCCAAAATCCAGATTACTACCATGTCAATATTATTCTTCTGTATATTATTAAAAACTAGAAGCAATACAAAATGCTTTACAAAGTACCTTAGAACTGGTAATCCTTCTTTTCCTAAGGAAAAAAAAACCTCATTTCATAAGCCTCACTTTATAGGTCCTATTTTCTAGTCATTTAATTATTGTCATTGTTTTTTCTACCTCCAACTTAAAATATTAAATCTAGACAAAATAGACCCATTCATGATTCCGAGATTAGGGAAATGTTGGTTTCCCAGGCCTTGGACTATTGTGTTACATTTTTAAAAAGTGATATCCATTTATTTTTTACTTGCTTTGCCCCTTGAGCCTTCATTGTTTTTCTTCTACCTATAAGATAGTCAAAAAGCTTCATTCTAGAGTGAAACAATAATAAAAATAATAATGTATGCTTTTGTACTTATAAAATATCCTATTAATATATTTAAGTGAGGGGCAAATTGAACGAGGCTCTCATACAGTAAGGCCAACACACCTTCCAGTTTTAACACCAGGTAACTTTGAAATGAGAATGATTTTTCTCAGAGGTGGGCAATGTTATTGTCTCAGAATATCAACTGAACTTGAAAAGGAACACAATGCTGACACAGAACGAGTCTGAGTGCAAACTCCTTTAATGAAAACTTCTGAGAGTCCATTTATAGTATAACCAACAAGTATCTTTTCAAGCAAGGTTTGACTAAGAAAGCTTTCCCTTTGAGGTTTTTGCATGGCTACGCTTTCCAGTCCATACCTTTCTTCTTCACGCTAGATTTCCTTGGAGATGTGACCTCCTTGTGATACTTCTCCCCTACTTCTTGCTCAGAGATTTCCCATAGAACATGCATTCTAAGCCACATTTGAATTGGGTTCCGTAATGAGGTGTCAGAGGTCAGATTTCAACCCAGAACCTCTCATCTCTAAGCCTGGTTCTCTAACCACTGAGCATCCCAGATGCTCTATCATCTCATACCCTTTTGAGTGAGACCTAACCCAACCTCAAGGACCCATATGGTCTGTCAGACCTAAAGCACTACCCTATATGTTCTTGGAGTTGTTGGAGAGTCAACCCATCTCCTTCCAGTAAGTTTCATCTTCCCCAGAGGCCAGTAGAGTCCTTTAGATTTCTACCACCCTGCTGTTGAGAATCTCTCAAAAGAAAAACTTGTAGTTGTTAAAGAGTTAACCCCTTTTCCAGCAGAACGGGACAGTATGTATAATGCCATCAGATAGTTGTCATGGAGAGCGAGGGCCAGGACTACTCATCTGCACTGGGGCCATATAGCTTAATAATCCTCTGCCATATTGCTCCTCTCTTTGGTTTGGGAGCTTGGTCACTAGCTGGTACTCTAGTCTTCCTGGCTACCATATCTGGGGCCATGAAGTTCCCTGGGCAGAGGCGTGTGGCTAAGCACAGGTCCTTTCTTGAGGCTCTCAAATTTGTCTCACCTTTAGTGGGGCATCTGGGATCCCTATAGAATATGATCCTATATGAAGAAGGTTGATTTCTCTAGTAACCTAGAATGCTTATTCTTTGCAAGGGATGGGATTTCTTTTTTCTTTTCTTTTCTTTTTTTACTATTAGGGATGTTTCTGGTTTCTTGACTGTTATATGTTAGTTTTATGTTGTTTACTATCTTTTCTTTTTAACCTTTACTTTCTGTCTTAATACTAATTGTAAAACATAAGAGCAACAAGGGCTAGGCAAATGTAAAGCAACTTGCCCAGGATCACACAGCTAGGAAGTATCTGAGGTCAAATTTGAACACAGGACCTTTAGACACCAGATCAGACTGTCTATCCACTGCGCTACCTAGCTACCCCATTTTCTACAGAGATCTGTCCAGTGGTCTCTCTGAGGGTCCGAGGGGTCTCTCTACCCAGATGTGATGACACAGTCGAGTAAAGAAGATGAGACACCATTATTCAACTCATGTATTTATTCAGGCATCACACACAGTGTTTTGCCATAATACTGTGGTTCGTTTATTATATAGGTTTTTTTTGGTACATGCTTCTTTGGCACACAATCAATCTTCTATGTATGTGAAATTCTACATTTTGATTGGATATTATCAAATCGCCTAAACAACACTCTTGTGATGTTACTACAACAAAGAATTCTGTCATCATTTGCTAGGTTTCTACAATACTCTGTGTTAGATATGATTAATGTGATTAAAGCCATTTGTAGGTTAGTATCCCTTGACCTGCTGAGAGGATCATTGTGCTTTTGGTCAACTTTAACTATCAATCATAATTGTTTGGGAGATGAACAACAAAACATCTTCGTATCTAGGTGTGAGGACTTAAAGCAGACCAATTCTGGGTTTTTCCTCAATTTACAAGTTTTGTTTTTCTTGTGTTACTTTGACATGCCTAGCAATGTTGCTTGGCTTCTGTTCATCAACAAATTCATTGGAGTGTAATAACTGTAGGGAAAGATTTATTTTAGTGCTCAAGCTTTTGGCCAGTGTTTATTGTAAGGCCTTGAAGTGTGTTGTGCTTGAGAAAGGAGTGGTTATGTGCAATAATCTTTGGGCTTTGTTTCTGTAATTGCAATCTTTTGGGGGTACTAATCTAAGGGGATTAAAGTGGGGTATATATTTATTGATCCTATAAGTATTTGCTCTCATATTATTTCTCCTGTATTGGAGAGAGAATAATAATCATAGCAAGTCCGTTAGTGAGGGAAGTTGAGGAGAGAAGTCACAGATGGGGATCAGTGGGGGCCTCAATTTCTGGGGGCTGCTTTGCAGACCCCATTTCCTCAGACTGTGACCTTGTCAGCCAGTCAGAGGATGATGGCCCCCAGCATCTCCTCCCTTTTTGTTTTTTTAAAATAAAGGACTTCATCTCAATTGGGACTTGATGTATGGTAGATCCTAGGCATCAATGATAATTGGAAAGCAAACAAGATGAGAAAAAATAAGTCAAGAGCAAATCCACAGGCAATAAGGATGTGAATGAGACTGTTATGGGATACATAGGAAGAAACACTGTCATAAAAGGAATTTGCAATAGATGAGGCAGAATAAAGGGAAGTACTAGAATGGCTAATATCCATAAATTTTTTATGCAGTGTTTTCAGGTCAACAGAAAATTCTGAGTGGTTCCAAAGTCCAAAAATGTGTTTTGTTGAATGTTCTTCCAAGGTATATCTGGTTGATTATAAGGAAGGGGAGAAACACAAATCCATTTGTACTCAGCATGGCACTTTGATTAAAATCTCACTTTTATATTTTGTAACTGATTGCCAATATAAATGATGGCTTCTTCTAAGACATTTAAACGAATCTCTAACCCCTTATCTATGTGATCTTGGGTTAAGAGGGCAAGTGAAACATTCTTAGAAAGATTGTCTACATGTTGTATAGTGTGGACTGTTTGAACAAAAGCAGTAATGGATGCAGCCAAGGATGCAAAATGTAATCGGGACTTTTGTAAGCACCAATGCAAGTGTGAGCCTCAAGTCAAAGATTACAATAATTAAGGACTGAGAGGATGAATTTAAGTGCCAGGGGATATCCAGTTACTGAAAGTCAGGATCTTCACAAAGGATATTTGGCTTTGGGAATATCTATAAACTGTGATATCATTGAAAAGACACAATTCTATGATATAGACAGAGAGCAATTCTTCTCCATCAGTCATGTCTGAGGCTCCATGACCCCATTAAGGGTTCCCCATTTTGGCAAAGATTCTAGAGTGGTTTGTCATTTCTTTCTCCCTAATAATTTTACCTATATCCCTTTACCAGTCTTCAAATGGTTTACATCAGCTTGGTTACCCCCTGACTGTACTTTTTGCTTGTCAGTCTTTTTTCTAAACTATAATGCCCTGAACTCAATATAATGCTCTAGTTTTGGTCTGATTCAGGAGTGTCTCCTCCCCAGCTCAGGACAATATGTTTATTTTAATATAGGCTAGTTTTGTTTTTGTTGTTTTGTGTCCTTGTCTACTCTAACATGCTGTTTGCTGCTGTGGAACTTTAAGGACACCAAAATTCCTGATTTTTAGCCAAGACTTCTCATCCTTCCTAGCAGCTGATTTTTGACCTAAGTGTAAAATTTTCCATTTACTCCTATTGGGTTTCATTTTACTACATGTGTTTCATCATTGTAACCCAAGATCTTTTTAAAATTGGAAGCAGTATGATGCAGTTCAGTAGGAAGAATATTTGGTTTCTGCCTTTTTACTCCCTGTGTGTCCTTGGGCAAGAAACAACTTTTCCAGCAGTCAGTTTCCTCATTTTTACAATTTTACAGTGAGAAAGTTGGACACAAAGGTTTCTGAGGTCCCTTCCATCTAAGTCTATGATCCTGGGATCCCAATCTTGTCACTCCATATGTCTGTTTTCCATCCCAGGTTCATGTCATTTACAAATTTAATAAGCATCGCCCTCTATGTCTTCATTCAAATAATTGATTATAAAAAGACATTGAAAAGTTTAGGGGATAACTGGGTGACTCAGTGGATTGAGAGCCAGATGGGAGGAACTAGATTCAAATCTAGCCTCAGACACTTCCTAGCTATGTGACCCTGGGCAGTCACTTAACTCCCCACTACCTCTTCCTTACCATTCTTTTGCCTTGGAATCAATACAAAGTATTGATTCTAAGTCAGAAGATAAGGGAGGAAGGAAGGAAGGAAGGAAGGAAGGAAGGAAGGAAGGGAGGAAGGAAGGAAGGAAGGAAGGAAGGAAGGAAGGAAGGAAGGAAGGAGGGAAGGAAGGAAGGAAAGAGACCAATGTTAGACCACTAGAGCATTACACTAGAGATATTCCTCTCTAATAACTTTAATCTCTTAACATTCTTAAAATCTGAACATTTTACTAGCTTACTCACTCTCTCCCTCCCCTCTCTTCTTTCTCCCCCATGAGGATGTAACTAGCAGTAATTTCAAATGTCTTGCTAAAATCCAGATATATGTCTATGTCTATGACATCCCTGTAATCTACCACTCCAGTTTTATCAATACCTCAAAATTATTTCTTTAGCTCATTTCCCTTTTCACTTTCCTTCTTCCTTTGTTTAAGATCTTTAATGCTTTCTTTCTGTGTATATGACAAGTTGGAGACACTGTATTTGAAAGCATCTTTAGCCTCTTCTTGTAGCTCCCCAAATGGTACAAATGGTAGGGAACAAAATTGATAACCATTTGGGACTAGAGAAATGGGATGCCTTTATTGGCAAGAAACAACCATTCTTTTTCTGAGAGGTAAAGGAGAGTTTTATCACCATCCTCTCTCTCACTGCTCTGTCCCCATTTATTTACTTAGCATTGTCAGACTTTGCTAAACTAAGTCAATTTTCTCCTTTATAAAATAGCCAGTTGGAATGAGGGTATTCAGAAACCTTTCCAGTCCTAACATTCAGTGATTCTTCGTCAATTCTGAGAAAAATTCATAACTAAGAAAAGTGTCATCACACAATCTACACATCCTTACGGTGGGTATACTTAAAATGAAAGAAATGACTCAATAATATTCTAAATCAAACTCTCTCCCTTTCAGACTCCATGTCCTCAAGGATGAGATGTTTACCAGGCAGTCATTTATTCGCCAGTTTGTAACGCTTTCTGACACATCCTTCAATTATCAAGTATGTAACTATAATTTTAAATATTCTTTACACTCTTTGATTGCTCCTCTTGGGGTATTTCTATCATGCTGTGGTAAGTCCTTCCATTTGCATGCATGGGATATATAAAAGTCTTAGTTATAGTTTCCTTGTCTGCCCTTTTCTCTGAAGAGAAAAAAGAATGGAGGAAGCAATCCCTGGGACCAAGATGTTAGAAAACAGGAAAGGTGGAGTCAACTTATAGAAGAAACACAATGGAGAATGTTCCCCTAATACCTCCTAAATTTTTGAGATTGTGAAGTTGAAAGTTTCTAAGTGTAGAAGTTTACTCAATTTCAATCAAATAGTTAATTCAAAAATATCCAAATCACAGAAAATAGGATCATAGAAAGGACCTTTGAATTAATTTGATTCAGCCACCCCAAATTTTATAAATTTAGGAAACTGAAGCCAGAGAGATTAAATGACTTGACCAATGACACACAAGTAGTAAGGAGCTGAATTTGAATCCAGCACCTCTTTTTGATAAATCACACTGCTTTCTCTGTGTGAAGTGCATTTCTATTCTTCATAAAAACATGGAGGTGATGCTTGACTCATAGAGTCTATCCCAGTGGAACAAAGGATTGGCAAGATTCCATTATACTGTAAAAGCTTTCATGACAATTCCAACAACAGGCTTTGCTTTATAAGGACCAGCCTAGCTAAACACAGGGAGGCTTATCACCAGGAGGCTGGTTATTTGGCAGTGAGTTACTTTTTTTTTTAATGCCCAAGGTAATTCCCAGAAAAAGAGGGCAAGAGAGCGTGAAATAAAATATCACATATTTGGCACAGTAACTTGCATATAGTAAACACCTAATAAATGATTGTTGACTTGACTGTTAACAAACATTAGCTCAGCTGTGAATTCTCTAAATATGAGGTGCTTGTCCAATGACTGTCATAGAGGATGTGAGTCATATCAATCTTGACAACATTCTCAATGGAAATGAAATTAGAAGACCGCAGGTTATTGTTTTTAAACAGATCCTAGACTCAGTTAGAACTGGAAGTGATATTAGCATTCATCTAAAGAACATCTGGGGGCAGCTAGGCAGTTCAATGGACTGAAAGTCAGACTTAGGGATGGGAGGTCCTGGGTTCAAATATGGCCTCAGACACTTTTTAACTGTGTAACCCTGGGCAAGTCACTTAACCCCAATTGCCCAGCCTTTTTTGCTCTTCTACTTTGGGACCAGTACCCAATATTGGTTCTAAGATAGAAAGTAAGGGTTAAAAATAATAATAAAGATCATCTAGTTCTTTCATTTTAAAAAGGAGGAAATGGGGACCTAGAGAGATGAAGTAACTTCTGGGTCTTCTAGGTATTAAGTATTTAAATGGGATTTCAAATCTATGTCCTCTGACTCTAGATTTAACATGCTCACAAGTTCTCCATTGGAAAGGCAAATAAAGGATTAATTGGAACTGATTTTATTTTGTGTTTGGAGACACAACCATAAATTTCATTTCATAGAACATTTAGTCACTTCTTATGATAGGACCAAAGCAAATGATAAATGTTTAATGTTAAGGGAAAAGCTTCCTGGTGAATATTTGCAAAATGACCTCCATAAAATGATTGTCATTTATGTGTCAATGGATGATGCAGAGAATGAGGAGGAAGAGAAATTCTATAAAGAACTTAGCAGAGGCAAATAAGGGTTAAGTCATGTTCCCACAACCATCCAGGTAATAAGTGTCTGAGGCCAGATTTGAATTCAAATCTTCCTGATTCCAAGCCCAGTTAGCTGCCCCACTTAGGTATTTAGTGATTCTATTTATTTCAGGAATAAGAAATAAGAAATCAAAGGTTTATAATTAACACAAAAGCCTCAAGATTGTATGTATTTATTTTTTTGAAACTGGATGACCTAAGTTGGATGTGCAGCAGTTATTCATGGGGCAATATACCAATACTGGTCAGCTTTGAAGTGTGTGCCTCTATGCCCCACCAAAAGCCTCAAGAATTGAGAATCATGGGAAATGTTGCTTAGAAACAAATGACAACAAAAAATGAAAATGATTTTTTTAACACAGCAAAATGATTCATTTAGTAATGTTCAAGTCATTTCTGAAACAATAAGCTGTACAATCATATTATAGAGTGTTAGAGCTATATTCAAAATTCATAAAAGACCAGAAGAAATCTTAAAGATATGACGTACAACTAAATCAACTCCAACCTGATCTATTTAATTGAGTGATTGATGCCACATAGGAGAATGG
This sequence comes from Monodelphis domestica, assembly GCF_027887165.1. Taxonomy (NCBI): domain Eukaryota; kingdom Metazoa; phylum Chordata; class Mammalia; order Didelphimorphia; family Didelphidae; genus Monodelphis; species Monodelphis domestica. The sequence continues at coordinate 262,412,499 of NC_077231.1, forward strand.
ACATCAGTCTGGATCACAATCATTTCCTAAAAACGTTTAACCAATATAATAAGTCAGTTGCTCTCTGATGAAAGCAGTATAATTCTGAGGGCACTGAATGATCAGTTCTTAATGTACATGAAGAGAGAAAGAGGGAGAAACCCTATTATTACAGAAACAGAAGTTGCTGTGACTAAATCAAAACCAGCAATCTAGATGAGTATTTTCCAACTTCTATAAACTTTTTTTTTTAAACCCATACCTTCCGTCTTGGAGTCAATACTGTGTATTGGCTCCAAGGCAGAAGAGTGGTAAGGGCTAGGCAATGGGGGTCAAGTGACTTGCCCAGGGTCACACAGCTGTTCTATAAACTTTTTATGAAAATATTCTTATAGGCACCTTGAGGGCATCTAAGATGAAATGGCCCAAAGGGAAGGAGAAAGCTTTCACAAATGATATTGTTCAGCAGATTGCAATATTGGAGTCACTTAATTTACTGAAAAGTGTAGAGAAATTATTCTATTGTGGTCATTGTTTAATGGCTTCAGGAAGCATTTGATTTAGGAGAGAAGGAAGCCATCTGAAAGAATCCAACAATAAATTTTCAATGCATATAGAAAAGTCAGATAAGATTCCTTGCAAGATGTTAATAGAGATAACTTCTCAAAGGCTATGCTAATGATGCAAAAGCTTTTGTAGGGTTATCCTGTGCTGGAAAAATTTTGAGCATAGTCACAGTAAAGAAGGGGGCGCCTTTTGAGGACCAGCCAAGCTAAATAGAGAGGGATTTATTGCCTTGGTTGATGAGTTCTTTGGCTATGGCTACTTATGAACCAAAGAAAAATAGTCCCTAGTCCTCTGCTGTCCCAAACTACTTTTGCAATGATAAGAGCAGAGTGGCAGAAAATGGAATGCTAAAAATGGTACATTCTTTGTGACAAATAAATGAAGTGAAGCAAAACAAATCTCCCATATTGATTGTGTCAGAAAATGTGTCTCATTCTGCATCTCAGAGTCATCATTTTTTCTCAGGAGGTGGGTGGCAAGTCTCTTAAACCCCCTCTGTCAAGTCCTTATCACTCTTCTGCCTTGGAACCAATACACAATATTGATTCTAAGGCATAAGGTGAGGGTTTTTGCTTTTTTTAAAAATCAACCTCTCCTTTTTTAGTATTCTTGTTTCAGTGGGGTGACTTGTCCAGGGTCACACAGCTAAGAAGTATCTGAGTCCAGATTTGAACCCAGGACCTCTTGTCTTTAGGCCTGAATTTCTATCCACTGAACTACCCAGCTGCCCCAACACTCTCGTGTCTTTACCAAGAAAAACCCCAAATAGGGTCATGAAGAGTTGGGCAGGATTGAAAAGTACTAAAGTATTTAATTTCCTTTTAAAATTTTAATTTTTTATTTTTCCAGATTACATATCAATTCATTATAATTTTTAATATTCATTTTCTGACATTTTGTAATCCATGTTCTTCTCCCTTCTTCTCATCCCTCCCTCCTTCCCAAGAGGGTAGGTAATATGACATGGTATACATATATTATAATGCATAGTTCCATGTTTGTCATATTGTGAAATAAGACATATATTGCTTACACTAACATTTCCTTTTTTAAATTCTATTTTAAAATATTTTTCCATGTTTATGTGATTCATTTGCTTTCCCTCTCCTCTTCCCACCCCTCTCCCAGAGCAATTCCACGGGGTTGTGCAAATCTAAAATTTCCTTTTAAATATGATCAAATAGACTGATTTCTACTCTGGTAATATTTCTTCACAAATTTTTCTATTCTATTCATTAAGTGTGAATGCATGGTTAGGAGCTAAATCAGTGAGTTGCTGTTAAGATTTATAAAATAAAACAATATTTTGTAAATCAATCATTTGATGCCAGAAATATAGATACCAGATACAAAAGTATTTTATTTAGCCTGTGAGAAGACTAAGGGAGGCTAAGGGTAAGCTGGAGGAGGAGGGGGAGCTTTTTAGGTCAGTCAGCAGGCATTTATGAAGTCCAATTTATGTTCCAGGTACTGTGTCTAGGTTCAAGGCAGCTGTTTAGCTTAAAAGGGAAGTGAAAGGCACCTGTTTTATGAGGTTAGGTCAGCTCTGTTCCCAGCTCCATTGAGTACATTTCAGGATGTGGGAAACCATGGCCAAGACCCACATGGCTGCCATTTTTTCCAGGTCTTTCTTGGGAGATCATTACCTCTAAGCTAGAGTCCACTTTCCCACCACTGGATTTCTGGCTACGCAGAAGCATAGTGTTCTCTTTTATTCTATAAAAGTATTTTCATGCCCATTGGAATTTGACTTCTGAAGGATTACAAAGCTGGACACATGCCAGTTTCTTTGAAAATACTATATGGTTTCTTGTCTTTTTGAATGGATTATGTGTAATATTCACAATTCAACAAATATTAAGCTACTGTGTACAAAGGACAGCTAAGTGATGCAGTGAATAAGCACCAAGATCAGAGTCAGGAAAATCTGAGTTCAAATTCAGTCTCAGATATTAGCTGGGTGAACCTGAGCAAGTCATTTAATGCCTATTTGCCTTGGTTCCTTATCTGTAAAATGGGGACACAATAGAGAGGAAAATGTCAAACCACTCTAGTGTCTTTGCTAAGAAAACCTCAAGGAGTCATGCAGAGCCATACGGGATTGTACAAATGAACCCCGCCAGCTAGGTGCAAAGGAATATACTATACTCAGGAACATACAGAATTTAGATAAGACATTGCACTGGCCCTCAGGGAGTTTACCAGCCAACAAGATAATGCCACAAACTATTCAGAGATAGTTAAAAGTGACTAGTTATTATAAAGAATGAAAGAGATAGCCAAGCTTGGAGATGGGAGGTCCTGGGTTCTAGTCTGGCCTCAGACACTTTCCAGCTCTGTGATGCTATGACCCACACATATGGAACTTGTTTGGCTACAATTTCCTGAGGCCAGGATCTTACTACAAAATGAGTTTAAATTCTAGCATCTATAGCAGTGTTCTTAAATCTTGATATATTAAAATCAATATCTCCAAGTTCTTAATTTCCATAAAGTTGATTAATAATCATTTGAAATAGAGAAAGCAGATAAACATGGGTTTAAAGTCTCTTTCCTACTCTAAGTCTGACCACATGTAACTCATCCTGCAGGATTCTCAGTCTGCCTCTCATGCTGCATTTGGGGAAGTAGAGACAGATGGGGTCCACCAATACACTTTTATTTATGTTCATGGATGCAGCACTGGCATGCAAAAAATGGGATGAACCAGGTTGGCTATCCAGGAGGGGGAGAGGATGAAACTCCCTCTGCACAATCCCCCCTGTGATTCTACTGGGAGACAAGCATGTTAAAATCATGAGAGGCAGACTGAGAATCCTGCAGGATGAGCTACATGTGGTCAGACTTAAAGAGACTTTAAATCTATGTTTATCTGCTTTCTCTATTTCAAATTATTATTAATCGACTTTATGGAAAATAAGAACCTGGAGATATTAATTTTAATGTAACAGGCTCCTTTGACAAGCTGAAAACAGTTTAAGAATAGAGAAGTATTTGCATATGTGTGTGCTTGTGTGTCTTTTAAGAAGGTCATATTCTTATCCTAATTTGGTATGTTGCACTAGTACAATGGACTTTACATGTAGTAGGTACTTAATATTTGTGTAATTGTGAGTATTAAATATAATTCATATAAAACAGGGATAAGAAACTATGTCAGATTTTCCTTGTTTCTTTTCCCTTAACTCCCATCTTGAAATCAGTACTGTGTATTGGTTCCAAGGCAGAAGAGTAGTAAGGGCTGGGCAATGGAGATTAAGTGACTTGCCCAGGATCACATAGCTAGAAAGTGTCTGAGGTCAGATTTGAACCCAAGCCCTCCCATCTCTAGACCTGGCTCTCAATCTACAAAGCCACCTCACTTCCCCCAACCATGTCAGATTTTTAAAGAAACAGCATCTGTCCTACTTGTAATCCTTCAAACGTCAAATTCCAGTGGTCACGAAAATACTCTTAAAGGCCAAAGCACATCATACTTGGTTTTTCTTTTCTGAATAATTGGCACAAGAAAGAAAATAATGGGGATGTTTGAGATTCAATCCAAAGGGAAGACAGTTGCTGGCTCAGCTCAAAGCCAGGCAGAACTAGTACTGCCTTAGAACTCATTTCTTTGTTGCCTGAGAGGATATTTTGCATAGGTAGTGAGACTCTCTTTCACAATGTGGATCTGCCATGCTCATTCTGCTTGATAACTCAGTGTCTTCTTTTTATTTTTTGTGAATTCCAGAACTCAAAGCCCTTATTCATAGAATCAACAGGAAAGAACCAACCCCAGAAAGGGAAAAAAATTCAGCGTACAATTTTGGTAAGAAGCTTTTTCTTCTCTAGCCTTCTCTCTCCCTCCTCCCTCCCTCTCTCTTTCTCTCTCTCTCTCTCTCTCTGTTCCTTTCTTTCTTTCTTTCTTTCTTTCTTTCTTTCTTTCTTTCTTTCTTTCTTTCTTTCTTTCTTTCTTTCTTTCTTTCTTTCTTTCTTTCTTTCTTTCTTTCTTTCTTTCTTTCTTTCTTTCTTTCTTTCTTTCTTTCTTTCTTTCTTTCTTTCTTTCTTTCTTTCTTTCTTCTTTCTTTCTTTCTTTCTTTTCTTCCTTCCTTCCTTCCTTCCTTCCTTCCTTCCTTCCTTCCTTCCTTCCTTCCTTCCTTCCTTCCTTCCTTCCTTCCTTCCTTCCTTCCTTCCTTCCTTCCTTCCTTCCTCCTTCTTCTTTCTTTCTTTCTTTCTTTCTTTCTTTCTTTCTTTCTTTCTTTCTTTCTTTCTTTCTTTCAATGATTGTTCAACCTAAATAATGAATTATTTCACTTTTAGCCCCCTATAAGTTTTAAAACGTCTTCTCAGGAAAATGAAACAGTAGATGTCGTCCTTTCCTTGCCCCCTATAACAAAAGGTATGAATTTTAATGTGCCTTCTTAAAAGTTTTCATTTGCCATTACTATGCAATTAGCATGCACCCAGGTAGTGTTGAGGATAGAGGGCCAGACCTGGATTAATGAGATGCATCTCAGTTCAAATCTGCCTTCAGACACTTACTAGCTATGTGACCTCTGGCATGTCATTTAACCCTGTCTGCCTTAGTTTCTTTATCTGTAAGATGGGGGTAATTATAGCATCTACCTTCCAGGATTATTGTGAGATCAAATAAGATATCATAGGTAAAGTGTTTTGCAAGTCTTAAAGTATTTTATAAATGATAGTTATTGTCATCATTATCATTATTGTTATTTTTTCAGGAACAAAGATGCTGAAGAGAGCAAAATAGAATATTAGTCTCTATGCTCACTGAAAGCAGAATTAGTCTCTCTACATAATAAGAGATTTTCCGATTCAGAGTTCAATCATTCTTCTGGATTGGTTGTATATAGTTGCATTTCTTCCTAGGCACCCTTAATCTTGCATGGTATAGTGGGGAGAATACTTTTTCTGGGCTGAGCAAATCTTGGTTCAAACCCGGGTTCTATTGCTTATGACTATTCCACAAATGAATTGCTAATTAATTTATGGAATTACAAAACAGAGTAGGCATGCTCAATTCTTTTAGCACTCTGGAAAAGATGACACTAGGAGCAGAGAATAAGGCTTCAATCAAACTTTAAAAAGGCACTGAGGGTACAGGGGTGAACAGCACAGAAAATATAGTGACCAATAGCAGGTGGAGAGTATACATAGGCAGGAGATTGGGGTATGAGGATGGGGTGGCCAAGGAAGTCAAGTAATGTAAGGAAGATGATGCAAATAGGGAGAAGCCCAGAGAGTCACTCACAAAACCATGGATTGTAGCTGGGACCATTCAGCACCTTGGACACAGATGGCGATGGAAAGAGGAGGCAGGAGTTTGGGGTCTTGTTTTTTATAGGTGTTTGGTGGGTGATAGACTAACTTTTATCCATGCCACCTTAGGGTTAGTTCATTAACATCATCACAATGTATTTAGTACTGTATGGTGTTTTGTTGGTCTTTCCGTAGATGTCAGGAATTTGTTTGAGATTTACATATTATAGGAGCAAAGGCCTTGACAACAAGACCTAAATGTCTCTCTCCGATTTAACCCATAATCTCAGAACATGTTTTTTGGTCCATCTGTGACTTGCTCCTTTGATCTCTCGAATGGTCAGTACTTGATTTCCAGGCTTCCCTTTGCAAACTTACTTCCTGCTTTTCATATTTTTTCATTGACTACTTACAAACTTACTATGTTAATCTTAAAGAGGAATGAGTGATCAGAGAGACCAGAACAAGATGCAGTTTTAGCACTGCAGATTATTTCACTTCCCTCTGTCTCAATTTCATCATCTGTAAAATGAAGCTAGATGCACGCTGAGGTTCTGATTCTAAGATCACTGATAGAACCAGATTTCTACAGTGTACTCCACTGTAGCCATCCAAACCTTGAAGGTAATGTACTTATAGCTTATGACTACTAGTAAAAGAAACTAGGTATCTTTTCCATTTACTCTTATAAAACTTTTAGGGGACATTATAAAGGGTCCATTTTCTCCCAATGTAAACTCAGACATAGCTAAAACATTTGTGTTTCCTGGGCATTCCTTTCTAACATGAGGTACCACTTAGTGTTCCTTGACGGTAGTGATCATCACTTTAAGGCTGCAAAGATCCATATATATTTATGTTGTATCAGATGGCACAATAACATAATGTAGTACCCTAGAGGGCCCCTAACTTCATGGATATGGATTTTCCCTTCGAAAGTATAAATTATAATCCATCCATGCCTCCTCAGCCTATGTGATTCTGGTCTATGTCTTCCCATGAATCATGTATAGAAGATCCATCCACCATGCTATAAGCCTTCTTCCAGGGCTTCTATGTGATACCAATTCATCTGTTTCCCCAATCATGTATTTCCTTTATTATGTGTTTGCTTTTCAGGAATGGGTAATGCTACAGTTTATTTGTACCTACTATTTATCTCCCCATCTCCCTTCAATTTGAGTTCTTCCAAAGCCTGTGTCCAATTCACTGGAGTTTCTGTGTTTTTGCTTGGTGTTCCTTGATCTTCCTCTGTTACATTTGCTATTTGTTCATTACCTGGATAGAAGCTGTCGATTGTATTTTTCTTTTTCTGTTGTTTGCTCATATTTGCCCCTTCTTTCCACCCTGTAGTTGCCTGTATTCTTATTCCTCTCATTATGTGCTAGATCTGTGGGTTTGGGCTTTTCATGTCAGCCTTCACCCTTAGAGCTTAGTCAGCATACTCTCAGAGCAGTCTGTGGGGGAGGGGTGTTGGAGCTTGAGCTTCCCTGCCCTCTGAAGGCTTGATAATATTAAGCCCAATAGAGTTGATCTCGCAAAGCTGGATGTGCCCTAAGGCCAAAACCTTGGGAAAGAGGGGGGGCAATATGGAATGTCTCAGCTGTGATTGGACTGCCTTTTCTAAGGTTCTCCTCCAGCTACCTCCCTGCAGCCTGTGTTCAAAGCCCTGAGCTTTGCCCACAAGGTACTCCCTCTAGACTAGCGCCCTAGCCTGCCCAGAGATTCCAGCTACTGCTAGAGGCTCAGTACTATAGGTAGGGGAGGGGTCCTGGGACCTTCCTTCTTCCTTCCCCTTAAACCCAAGTGTTCTCGAATTCAGGCTTTTTGGGGGCGACCCTTTTAAGTTGAGTTCAGCAGGAGGGTTCCTTAACTCTGTCCTGTTGTTAGATTTGGTTTTCAGTCCCCTATGAGCATTTTTTAAAATTTAAATTAATTTATTTAGTCAATTTATAACATTATTTCTTGGTTACAAGAATCATATTTTTTCCCTTCCTCCCCTACACCCACCCTTCCCGTAGCTGATGCTCAATTTCATGGGTATTAGATGTGTCCTTGATCAAAACCTATTTCCATGTTGTTGGTGTTTGCATTAGTATGTTCATTTAGAGTCTACATCCCCAACCATATCCTCTTGACCCATGTATTCAAGCAGTTATTTTTCTTCTGTGTTTCTGCTCCAACAGTTTTTTCTCTGAATGTGGATAGTGTTTTTTCTTGTAGATCCCTCCAAGTTCTTCAGGATCACTGCATTGCCACTAATGGTGAAGTCCATTACATTCGATTGTACCACAGTGTATCAATTTCTGTGTACAATGTTCCCCTAGTTCTGCTCCTTTTGCTCTGCATCAATTCCTGGAGGTTGTTCCAGTCTCCATGGAATTCCTCCACTTTATTATTCCTTTGAGCAGAATACTATTCCATCACCAACATATACCACAATTTGTTCAGCCATTCTCCAATTGAAGGGCATCCCCTCATTTTCCATTTTTTTGCCACCACAAAGAGTGCAGTTATGAATATTCTTGTACAAGTCTTTTTCTTTATTATCTTTTTGGGGTACAAACCCAGCAATGCTATGGTTGGATCAAAGGGCAGATAGTCTTTTAGTGCCCTTTGGGCATAATTCCAAATTCCAGAATGGTTGTATTAATTCACAACTCCACCAGTAATACATTAATGTCCCTACTTCACCACATCCCCTCCAGCATTAATTACTTTCCATTGCTATCATGTTAACCAATCTGCTAGATGTGAGTTGATACCTCAGAGTTGTTTTGATTTGCATCTCTTTGATTATAAGAGATTTAGAACACTTTTTCATGTGCTTATTAATAGTTTTTATTTCTTTAACTGAAAATTGCCGATTCATGTCCCATGCCCATATTTATCAATTGGAGAATGGCTTGATTTTTTGTACAATTGGTTTAGCTCTTTATAAATTTGAGTAATTAGACCTTTGTCAGAGGTTTTTGTTATGAAGATTGTTTCCCAATTTTTCGCTTCCCTTCTAATTTTGGTTGCATTGGGTTTTTTGTATAGAAATTTTTTAATTTGATATAATCAAAATTATTGATTTTACATTTTGTGATTTTTTTCTAGCTCTTGGTTGGTTTTAAAATCTTTCCTTTCCCAAAGATCTGACAAGTATACTATTCTGTGTTCACATAGTTTGCTTATAGTTTCCTTCCTTATATTCAAGTCATTCACCCATTCTGAGTTTACATTGGTGTAGGATGTGAGGTGCTGATTCATACCTAATCTCTCCCATACTGTCTTCCAATTTTCCCAGCAGTTTTTATCAAATACTGAAATTTGGTCCCAAAGGCTGGGATCTTTGCGCTTATTATAGATTGTCTTGCTGAGGTCACTCACCCCAAGTCTATTCCACTGATCCTCCTTTCTGTCTCTTAGCCAGTACCAAAATGTATTGATGACCACTGCTTTATAGTATAGTTTGAGATCTGGGATTGCAAGGCCTCCTTCCTTTGCATTTTTTTGTCATGATTTCCCTGGATATCCTTGATCTTTTGTTCTTCCAAATGAACTTTGTTATGTTTTTTTCTAATTCAGTAAAAAGTGATTTTGGTAGTTCAATGGGTATGGCACTAAATAAGTAAGTTAATTTGAGTGGGATTGTCATTTTTATTATGTTAGCTTGTCCTACCCATGAGTAATCGATGTTTCTCCAATTGTTTAGATCTAGTTTTAATTGTGTGGAGAGTGTTTTGTAGTTGTGTTCATATAGTTCCTGTCTCAGCAGATAGATTCCCAAGTATTTTATATTGTCTAGGGTGATTTTAAATGGAATTTCTCTTTCTAATTCTTGCTGCTGAGATGTGTTGGAAATATATAGAAATGCTGATGACTTATGTGGCTTTATTTTGTATCCTACAACTTTGCTAAAGTTGTTGATTATTTCGATTAGCTTTTTGGTTCATTCTCTGGGATTCTTTAAGTAGACCATCATATCATCTGCAAAGAGTGATAGCTTGGTCTCCTTGTTGCCTATTTTAATACCTTCAATTTCTTTTTGTTCTCTAATTGCTACAGCTAGTGTTTCTAGTACAATGTTAAATAATAGAGGTGATAATGGGCATCCTTGTTTCACTCCTGATCTTATTGGGAAAACTTTTAGTTTATCCCCATTGCAGATGATATTTGCTGATGGTTTTAGATATATACTGTTTATTATTTTTGGGAAAGGCCTTTCCTATACTTTCTAGTGTTTTCAAAAGGAATGAGTGATGTATTTTGTCAAAGTCTTTTTTCTGCATCTATTGAGATAATCATGTGTTTTTTGTCAGTTTGCTTGTTAATATGGTCAATTATGTGGATGGTTTTCCTAATATTAAACCATCCTTGCATTCCTGGAATGAATCCTACCTGATCATAGTGGATAACCCTTGTGATTACTTGCTGGAGTCTTTTTGCTAGTATCCTATTTAAGATTTTTGCATCTATATTCATTAAGGAGATTGGTCTATAGTTTTCTTTCTCTGTTTTTGACCTGTATGGCTTTGGAATCAGTACCATATTTGTGTCATAAAAGGAATTTGATAGAACTCCTTCTTTGCTTATTCTGTCAAGTAGTTTATATAATATTGGGATTAGTTGTTCTTTGAATGTTTGATAGAATTAATTTGTGAATCCATCTGGACCTGGGGATTTTTTCTTTGGGAGTTCTTTGATGGCTTGTTCAATTCCTTTTTCTGATATGGGATTGTTTAGGTAGTCTATTTCTTCCTCTGTTAGTCTAGGCAATTTATATTTTTGTAAGTATTCATCCATATCACATAGATTGCCATATTTATTGCCATATAGTTGGGCATAATAGTTTTTAATGATTGCCTTAATTTCCTCTTCATTAGAGGTGAAGTCTCCCTTTTCATTTTTGATACTCTCAATTTGGTTTTCTTTTTTCCTTTTTTTAATTAGATTGACCAGTATTTTGTTTATTTTATTTGTTTTTTCAAAGTACCAGCTTCTAGTCTTATTTATTAAATCAATAGTTCTTTGACTTTCAATTTTATTAATTTCTCCTTTCATTTTTAGGATCTCTAATTTAGTCTTCATCTGAGGATTTTTAATTTGTTCACTTTCTAGTTTTTTAATTTGCATGCTCAACTAATTTGTTAATTCAAGGATATAAATTTGTCAAGTCAAGGATATAAATTTCCCCCTGAGTACTGCTTTGGCTGCATTTCATAGATTTTGAAAATATGTCTTATCATTGTCATTTTCTTCAATGAAGATATTAATTGTTTCTATCATTTGTTCTTTAACCAATTCTGGAGAATCATATTGTTTATTTTCCAATTAATTTTTTGTTTGCCTCTCCATGTACCCTTACTAATTATTATTTTCATTGCATTGTGATCTGAGAAGGTTGCATTTATTATTTCTGCTCTTTTGCACTTTTTTTGTAATGTTTTTATGCCCTAATACATGGTCAATTTTTGTGAATGTACCATGTGCTGCTGAAAAGAAAGTATATTCCTTTTTGTCCCTATTTATTTTTCTCCACATGTCTACTAACTAATTTTTCTAAGATTTCATTCACTTCTCTTACATCTCTCTTATTTATTTTTTGGTTTGATTTATCTAGTTCAGATAGAGGAAGGTTTAGGTCCCCCACTAGTATAGTTTTTCTATCTATTGCATCCTTGAGATCCACTAGTTTCTCCTTTATAAATTTGGATGCTATGCCATTTGGTGCATACATGTTGAGTACTGATATTTCCTCATTGCCTCTACTGCCTTTTATCAGGATGTAATTACCTTCCCTATCTCTTTTAACTAGACTTATTTTTACTTCGGCTTTGTCAGATATCATGATTGCTACTCCTGCTTTCTTTTTATCAGTTGATGCCCAATAGATTTGACTCCATCCTCTTACTTTTACTCTATATGTGTCTACCTTCCTCATGTGTCTTTCTTGTAGACAGCATATGGTAGGGTTTTGGATTCTAATCCACTCTGCTATTCACTTGCATTTTATGGGTGAGTTCATTCCATTCACATTCAGAGTTATGATTACTAGCTGTGTATTTCCCAGTATTTTGATTTCCACTCCTATTCCTGCCTTTTCTTCTTTCTCTAGTTCCTTCTACACCAATGTTTTGTTTTTAATCAGTCCCCCTAATTTACAACCTTATTTTACTTCCCTTTCTACCCCCTCCTTATTCCCCTCTTATTTTCTTTACAGTATTTTATACTACCCCCACCCTCTCCCTCTCCCTCCCTTGTACTGCTTCCCTCCCCATCAGTTCATTTGTTATTCTTCTACTTCCCTATAGGGCACAAATCAATTCTCTGCCCCAATGTATTTCATTGTTCTTCCCCCTTTGGGTCAATTTCAATGCAGGTAAGAGTTGAATATTTCCTATCTCAAACCTCTTTACCCTTCCAGTGTTTTGATGTTCTCCCCCCTCCTGCCATGAGCTTCTTTATGAAATATAAACTTATCCCCTTTTGTTTCTTTTCCCATTTCTCTTAATATTAACCTCTTTTTAAGCTCTAGATGTGTATGTATAACTATACACATATGTATGTATTTATCTGTATACATATTTATGTCTTGGCATTTCATCCTATACACTTTGTCACTGTTCCCTCTAAGTGTACTTCTTCTAGCCGCCCAGGTGATAATAACGTTTTTTAATAGTTACCAATGACCTCTTTTCTTATAGGGATACATATTTTAACTTATTGGATCTCTTTTAAAAGTTTTGTTTTGTTTTTCTTTTTTCCCCTCTTTCTTAATTACCTTTTGATGATTCTCTTGAGTTCTGTACTTGGGCACAAAATTTTCTGTTCATGTCTGATCTTTTCTTTACAAATGCTTGGAATTCTTCTATTTTGTTAGATGTCCATACTTTCCCCTGAAAGAATATGGTCAGTTTTTCTGGGTAATTGTTTCTTGGTTGTAGACCTAGTTCCCTTGCTTTCCAAAATATCATATTCCATGCCTTTCAATTCTTCAGTGTAGATGCAGTCTGATCCTGTGTTGTCCTCTCTATGGTTCCATGGTACCTGAATGACTTCTTCTTAGCAGCTTGTAATATTTTTTCCTTGGTCTGATAGTTCTTGAGTTTGGCTATGACATACCTGGGTATTGTTAGTTGGGGGTTAAGTACAGGAGGTGATCTGTGGATTCTTTCAATCTCCACTTTTCATTCTTGTTCTAGAATATCGGAGCAGTTTTCTTGGATAATTTCCTGTAGTATGGTGTCCAGGCTTTTTCTTTTGTCATGTTCTTCTGGTAGACCAATGATTCTTAAGTTGTCTCTCCTGGAACAATTTTCTAAATCTTCTGTTTTGTGAATGAGGTGCTTCATATTTTCCTCAATTTTTCATTTTTTTGGTTTTGTTTTATAGTGTCCTGCTGCCTTGTGAAGTCACTTGCTTCTAGTTGTTGTATTCTGGATATTAAAGACTGGATTTCTTCCCTGGCTTTTTGGTCATCCTTCTCCTTCTGATATGATTTTCTTTGGACATCATCTTTCATCTTCTCTGCTTCATCTTTCATTTTCTTTGCCTCATCTTTCATCTTCTTTGTCTCATCTTTTGTCTCCTTTGCATCATTTTCAAGCTGATTAATTTTGGTCTTCAAGACACTGCTTTCTGTTTCCAGATGACCTATCTTACTTTTAAGTTCTTTTCCCAGTTGTCTTCAGCCTCTCTTAATTGTGTTTTGAATTGTATTTTGAGTTCTTCTAAATCCTGTATCCAATTCACTGGAGTTTCTGTGTCTTTGCTTGATGTTCCTTCATCCTTCTGTGTTCCATTTGCTCTTTTCTCATTGCCTGTATAGAAATTGTTGATTGTAATTTCTTTTTCTTTTTATGCTCATATTTACCCCCTTCTTTACTCCATTTAGTTTCCTGAACTTTTGCTCCTCTCATTTTTTTTTTTGGTGGGTTTGGGCATTTCTGTCAGCCTTCACAATTCGAGTTTTGTCAGCAAATCTCTCAGCGCAGTCTGTGGGGAAGGGGTGTTGGAGCTTGAGCTTCCCTGAGCTCTGGAGGCCTTGATAGGATTAAGTCCAGCTAAGTTGCAGAGCTGGCTAGATGTGCCCTGAGGCCAAAACTTTCGGGGGGGGCAGCAATATGGAGTGTCTCCACTGCTGCAACTAGGCTGCCCGCTCTGCTCTCTGTACTTCTTCTCTAACTGCTTTTTCACCGCCTGTTTGATGCTCTGAGCCTGGCCCAGCTTTGCCCATAAGGTACTCCCTCCAGACCAGCACACTTGCCCACCCAGAGGTTTCAGCTACCACTGGAGGCTTAGTACTCTAAGTGAGGGAGGGATCCCGGGACCTTCCTTCTTCCTTCCCCTGACACCTTAGTGTTCTCGAATTCTGGCTTTGGGGGTTTACCTTTTAAGTTGAGTCCAGCAAGAGAGTTCCTTGGTTCTGTCTTGTTAGGTTTGATTTTCAGCCCCTTAGGAGCATTTAGTTTGTAACTGGTAAGGAAGGGTTTTCAGAGGTCTCAATTTTTGCTGCTTCTACACAGCCATTTTGACTCCTGAGCATTTTATTTTTAATTGGTGAGGAAGGGTTTTCAGAGGCCTAAACTTTTGATGCCTCTATGCCACAATGTTTGCCCTTCAATTTGGATCGGCACAATGATTCTTTGTTGCTTTGTCTTTGTTGATGCTTTGTTGCCTGTGGTGTTCCATGATCTAAAGCCAGATAAAATAGCCAGAAGAATACTAGGATGTGTAAGGGATAAAATTAATATGGTCTGACTAAATATAAGCGAATATGGTCGCCAATAGTATAACTCAAGTCAAAATGACTTTTTATTTAGCAGCTTTATTTACAAAATAGAGGGAAAGAGTAAAGTAGAGAAATGTGAAAGAGGGTAGGTTAAGAAGTCTAGCTTATCACCCTAAATGTTTTTCCAGTGCCTGGCCCAACTCAGGCTGAGTGAATTAGCCCTCCACCAGAGGGCCCTCAGCTGGAGGACCATTTAGCAGTAGGACACAGTGGTGAATAACCGCATGGCCTCCTCTGGAAACTAATCTCTCTAGAAGTCAGGAAAGGAGTCAGCTTTTTCACTCACCTACATTGTAGTCCAAAGGGGAAGATCCAAGAGCAGTCTTACCAAATGCTAGAGTCCCAGGTCCACATGGAAGAAGGTCCTCCATCAGCCTCCAAAACCTCAAAAGAGTTGGAAGACCTTGTGACAGGAATTTTGGGCCACTTTTAAATGCCCTTCTTTATGTCACTTCCTGTTCTTTCCTCCACTTTAGGAGACCAATTATAGTCTTTAAATTTGCTTAGGAATGCCCAGGGGGAATTCAATCATTTCTGGAGGTAAAAACCTCTGTAGTAAGTAGTGTGTGGATTTCCCCTACTTTAGTATTAAGTGGGGGTGTATTTGCTTTTTGTTGATTAAATTTAAAAGTAGCCAAGGAGAGAATTTATCCCATCTCCACAGATAGAAATATATTTTGTATGATAATACATGTATATCCTGAATCAAATTGCTTGCCAGCTCCATGAGGGTGAAAGGAAAGAAGGAAGGGCAATAATTTGAATCATATAACCTCAGAAAACTTATGTGGAAATTTGTTATTACATGTAATTGGTAAAATAAAATATTTTTATAGTAAAAACAGAAGAATATCAGTATTTGAAAAAAAATTTTCAGGGTACACCTTGGAATTTCTGAAAACTATATAATGTTTCCAAATATAATCCAGTTAGCCAGCTAGATAGCATAGTGAATGGAGTACTTTACTTGGAGTCAAGAAGTTTTTGCAAATCCTGCCTTACTAGTTGTATGACCATGTACAAGTCTCTTATCCTTTTTCAGCCTCAGTTTCCTAATCTATAAAATGGAGATCATTATAGTACCTATGTGACTAGGTTGTTTAGGATCAAATCAGATAATATATGTAAAACACTTTGTGAGTCTTAAAAATGTTTTATAAATATTAGCTTTTATTTTTGTTGTTAACCTTGTTTCCCCTCCCTATTCATTTCTGGGCCCAGCTCAGTATTTATCTGTAGTACCTATCTATTGTTGCTATTATGATATTATTATTAAATTTTATATAACTCTTTAAGTTTTTCAAGGGACTTTGAATAATTTTTTGATCCTCATTACATAGATATATAACACAATATAACAAATGTAATGTGATATAATGATATGATCTTTTTGAGGTAGGTGACATAATTGCCTACACTTTATAGATGAGAAAACTGAAGCCAAGAAGTTAAGAAATACAGCCAGGAAGTGTCTGTGGTAGGATTTAAATTCAGCTCTTTCTGATTCCAAATCCAATGCTTTTCCTATAACTCCACCTGTCTGCTTTAAGACAGAAACATTTATGGACTAATTCAATAGGCTGTTCATGCAGCATGGACATATAGGCAGGACTCATCCATTTGATCACTAGGTTGAACTCCTTTGAGTGATTTTGGATCTGATTAGAGACAGGTGGTGCAACAGATAGAGTGAAGAACCTGGAGTTAGAAAGATCTGAGTTCAGAGCTAGCCTCAGACACTTGACAAGATGTGTGATCCTGGGCAAGACATTTAACTGTTTGCCTCAGTTTCCTCATCTGTAAAATGAACTGGAGAAGGAAATGACAAACCATTCCAGTGCCTTTGCCAGGAAAATCTCAAAAGGAGACACATAGAGTCAGACATTATTGAAATGACTAAACAATAAAAAAAGATCTGATTATGATGTCTCTGTAATATTCTGGGATTTGATACCCCAATATAACATTTTTCACAAAAATGAACGTTTAGAGAACTTCATAATCTATAGTGGCGATTCTTTAGTATGGAGTCTATGAAGTTATATTTCAATTTAATTTATTTTATTATAGGTATGTTAGTTTATTACTTCAAAAATATGATTGTGAAAAGTGATCTGTAGACTTTACCAATCTATCTAAGGAGTCAATGATACAAAAATATATGAAGAATCCTTGATTTGTAATAAATGGAATTCTTTTTCCATTTGGAATTCACTGAATACCTTCTATAACCATGATAAACACCTTGGGCAGGAACACAGCTCCCATCCCTGTTTTATGTCTTATTTGATCATGAGAGTATAATTAAACAACCTCCATGACTGGAGCCATCAAAGAATTTCATCTGATCGGAAGGTACAGAAAGCAGTTTGGGAAAGTAGAGTCTATTCTGTTGAGTCAGATCCATTTCTAATCAGCAAACAGAAAACACAAGGGGATCTTATAAACCATTTAATCTATTGGATCTTCCTCTAAAATGCTCCTTTGTTGCCTCATCAATGGCTTGGAGTTCTCAAAGGCTGTGCGGAGGCTGACAGCTTTTCCCCCAAGCCTGATGGGCTTGGAGTACAGTCTTTGGCCATGCAGCTCATGTACTAGATCACCATCAATATGGTGCCCAGCAAGAAAGTGACCCTCAGAGGATTTTATTTTCTCACCCAATGTGGACGGTTTATGATCTGTATCTCTGGAGGAAGCACCCACATTGATGAGATCCCAGTCTCATAGAGTATAGAGGCAGAGCTTGTTCAGTGTGAAATGCAAATGTTCTATATCAACAGAGAAACAGGTGCTTAGTAATCATTTAAATTAGTGGGACCAAACTCATATAGGATCCCTGTGGTTGCTTGGTGGCTTAGAAAACAGTATGTTAACATTATTTCTGATTTGGAGGTGGCTAGATGGTTCAATAGCTAGGCAAGCCTGGAGATGGGAGGTCCTGGGTTCAGACACTTAACTATGTGAACTTGGGAAACTCACTTAACCCCCCCATTGCCTAGCCCTTACTGTTCTTTTGCCTTAGAGCTGATTCTTAGTATCAATTCCAAAACAAAAGGTAAGGATTTTAAAAAAAAGAAATATTATATATGTTTTATTGTATTTTGTTATTCATTTATTGTATTATTGTTATTGTTTTTTAAATTGTATTTATTTAGTTTTATTTATATTTATTTTCCAATTATATTTTTTTAAAACCCTTATCTTCTGTCTTGGAGTCAAAACTGTGTATTGGCTCCAAGGCAGAAGAGTGGTATGGGCTAGGCAATGGGGTTAAGTAACTTGCCCAGGGTCACACAGCTAGGGAGTGTCTGAGGTCAGATTTGAACCCAGGACCTCCTGTCTCTGAGGCTGGCTCTCAATCCATTGAACCACCCAGCTGCCCCCTCCAATTATGTTTTAATCTGGTATGGCCCTATGGCCAGCAAGGCAGTTAATTTTATGCCTCTGCATTAAATCCCTGGTTTCTACCCCTGTTCTAGATGACTAAATGATGTTTGGATTTTCTTCTCCTAAAAGTATGGTAGAGTATAGTAGAGTATAGCATAGCATAGCTAGTATACACAATATAGTATAGTGTACATATTTATTTTACTTTGAGAGCTTTGTTTCCTCATTTCTGGAGAATGTCCTAACTAAGCTTGCAATAATTGGCATCATCCTAGAGTATTGTAGAACCAGACCTGAGAATCATCAGCTTTAACTTTCTGGCTAACCAAGTCCAAGTAGCATTTCACCAATCTATTTCCAACAGTTTCCAACAACAGCACAAAGTTTAGGGTAGATAATACCATGTGCAGCTTTAGGCAAGATAAACTGTGATGTAGAGGAAAATGAACTGGCTTAGAAATCCAGACACTTGGGCCTTTATTCTAGCTCTGAGTATCTCTGTGACCTTTAGCAAGTCAGTTAATCATCACCAAACATTTATGAATCACTGTGCTATTTGAGAGATAATAACTTCCCCTTCCCCATCTAAATGGTATGTGTTGGAGGATGCAAAGATAAAATGAGATTAATATTGTACTTCTCAAAAATAACTTTGTGGTCTTCATTCAAAGGAGATACAGGGACATTGCTTGAGGGGTTTGGTTGTTTTGTCACTGAAACCCTTATTTAGATATTTTTGTATCTGAGATGGGGACTAAAGGGAATTTAAAATTTTAATAATAATGATTCTTAGAAAGGAGGAAAGGATGATTTAATTTCTTGAGATCACAGATACCGCCTGTTAAATAAATGCCCTTTCC
The DNA here is from genome assembly GCF_027887165.1 of Monodelphis domestica. NCBI lineage: Eukaryota > Metazoa > Chordata > Mammalia > Didelphimorphia > Didelphidae > Monodelphis > Monodelphis domestica. Next base: position 262,431,327 of record NC_077231.1, read on the forward strand.
TTATGGCTGGTCCATTATTCTCCAAAACATTGACTTTTAGCCTCAAAGATACTTCCCACATCAAACACATTATTTCAGAAGAATTTAGCAAGTAGTCATTCAGCCTTTCCTTGAAGACTCCTAGTAAGGAGGAATAGCACTACCTCCAGAAGCAGTCTCTTCTACTTTGGAATAATCTTCTTGGTTAAGAAGTTTTTGCTTACTTTGAACTTCAATTCTCTTCTTTACAAATTATGCCCATTGTGCCTAGTTCCACACGCTAGAACAAGAACTCTAGAAGAAGAACAAATCTAATTCTGCTTCCACTTAATAATCCTTCAAAATTTAAAGACAATGATCATTCCTCCCACCCTGTCTATCTCCACCAAATTTTCTCCAGGCCCCACAACTCTTCTTTCTGTAACCAATGCTAATATGGCATCATATTGAAACCCTTCACCTTCTTGACCATGGGGCACACTCAAATTTATGAAAGTTCTTCCTAAAATATGGTAGATATGAGCACAATTTTCCAAATGTGATTTGATCAGGACAGGGATCACTGGGACTTTCCTGGTCCTGGACACGAAGTTTTTCAATGTAGCTCAAGGTTGCATTAGCTTTCTTGGCTACCATTAAAATTCTTGGTCATTTTAATGCCAGTTGCCTATCTAGTCCCAGCACACTGATCTTGTACTTGAGAAGTGAGCTTAAAAATTTGAAGTATAAGACTTTATGTTTGTCTAGATGTAGTTTCATCTTTTTAGATTTGGCCCATCATTCTAATTTGCCAGAATCCTTTTGGATCCTGACTTTGTCATCCAATGTTTAGCCACCCCCCTCAGCTTCATGCCATCAGCAAGTTTGATAAGCAGGTGAGCCATGTCTTTATCCAGCTCACTGATAAAGAGTATTACATAGCCTAAGGTCAAGAATAGATAGAAGAACCCTAGGGCACTCCACTTGCCCCCTTCCTTTCAAGTCTACCCTTTATTATATTAGTGATTATACTTTGGGTCAAGTACACCCATCAGGCTTATAATTTTAATCTGATGTGACCCTATGACCAGCAAGGCAGTGAATTTGATGCCTTTGCATTAAATCACAAGTTTTTAACCCTCTTCTTTTTTTCTTTTTTTAAAGCCCTTGCCTTCCATTTTGGAATCAATACAAAGTAGAAGAATGGAAAGGGCTAGGCAATAGGGGACAAGTGACTTGCCCAGGGTCACATAGCTGGGAAGTATCTGAATCCAGATTTGAACCCAGGACCTCCAATCTTTAGGCCTAGCTCTCAATCCACTGAGCTACCCAGCTGCCCCCTCTAATTCTCTTCTAGTTGACTTGATATTTGGATACTTCCCTCCTAAAAGTATGGTATAGTATAATATGGTGCATATATATTTTACTTTGAGAGCTTTGTTTCATCTCCTCTAGGGGATTTCATAACTAAGCTTGTGATAATAGGCATCAGCCAAAATATTGCAGAACCATACCTAAGAATCATCTGCTTAAATTTTTTAACACAAAATTTTTTAACCCTTACCTTTTGTTTTAGAATTGATACTAAACAGTAATTCCAAGGCAGAAGAGTGGTAAGGACTAGGGAATGGAGATTAAATGACTTGCTCAGGGCCACCTAGTTGGGAAGTGTATGAGGCTGAATTTGAACCAGGATGGGTCATCTCTAGACCTTTTGAAAGGATGAAATTATCATTATGGAAAGGCATGAAATTATCAGCTATTTTGCTTTTGTCAGAGAAGAAGACTCCAGTAGATGTCAGAAAAATTGGAGTTTCCCATCACTTAAATTTTGCCTTCATGATAAGCTTGTGCTCTATGTTCCATAGTTTCTATTTCTTCTTGGAAAAAAACTGTTCCCTCTATATGGGCATGTTTGATTAGTATCTCCTCCAATATGCCCTCCTTAATGCTATGCCAACAAACAATATTCATGGGCATGAAGAATGAAAAATGGTATCTATCTATCCATTCCCTTAACCTTAAAAATTGAGAAAATCTTATAAAAAGTTAAGTTTGCAAGAGGTCCATTTCATACATATATATGCACATGCACATTACGCATAACATCATTTTTTCCATTTTTGTCTTGCCAAGTTACATAATGAACCATCCTCTAAAACATGTGTTCTTTTGACCTAACACTAATTGACTATTTCCAAATGGAAATCCCTTCTCTCAGGATTGAAAAGAACAGAACAAAAATGCCAAATAGGAAGATAATATCAATGATGTATCTTTACTTAAATATTAGATTATACAATAATAGTGGCCTAAGCATCACTCTGCTGGCTTAAAACAATTATTATTCCTTCTTTAGTAACTAATTTACTCTGAGTAAATAAAACAGGCATTGAGAAAAGAAAACCCAATATGATCAAACATAGAGTAGAGATATTAAAATAGCCAAAGAAAGAAATATTCCGTTTAATTGAATAATACTTTGTTGAGTAACACCTGCTTTTTTTTTAACAGATTGAAATTTATTTTTCACATAGTATTTTTCACATAGTATATACTTTAAACTTAAAACTCTAAGAGAATGGCTATAGATACTGAAAACAGATAAAGAGTGAAAGAGAGATGTAACCTTATTCATTCTGTGAGATGACTAGATGAAAGGAAACACTGTCTGCAAAATTTCAAAGCATTTGGGGGCAGAATTGCAAAGAAGTTGCACCTAAGGAAGACTGTTGTAACTTTATTAATTTTGTTTGCTATTTCACAGTGATAAAATTTGACATCTAAGCCTCCCATTGTATGATGTGCACTGTGACTGATTTTATGTACTCAAGAAGACCTTTCTCACAGCCCAGTAATTGGGGAGTATTGACTTTGTAATCTTTGGAAATGTTCTTAATGAGCACAAAAGACACGAATCTCATAGATAAAACCTCAAAGTCACAGTGCCTCTTTACAGGAGTTGTCAGCAAGAGAAAGCTCAAACAGAAGTATCTGATGCACAGGAATAACACAAATTAAGTAGCCAGATTACATTGTGTTTTTAATCCAGAAAGAAAAATTGCAAGGGGAATTTTAGAAAATAAACAATGTCTAAGGGCAGTTAATGCAAGCTTAAAAATTTTACTCTGGAACTGTAATTAAGTTTCTTTCCCAAGAGTATATTGCATTCATTCTTAAATATAAATAGAGGTTACAGAGAAAGGCTTGAGCTACTACCACTGATAAATCTTTAATGGCAAAAATCACTATTTAAGAATGGAAAATATAATGCATATCATGAATGACCAGAAGAGAGAAAGAAGTCATACGCTAGGTCTAAATGTTAATGCAATCATTTTCACATAGATCATCTGCCCTCCAGATCTAGCCAAGAATAATATGGCAAAGTTTTTCTAATTCTTGAAGTATGTGGAAAATATTTTTTAAAATATTTGTTGAACAGACACCATAGCACCTGACTTGCTAAATCTAATCTTTGTCACCTGGAAGAATTAATGATGCTCCTATTTCTTCCATTCTTCCCTAGACCCATATGTGTCTATGTATATGTGAAGTGGTCAATTCATCTAATAATTATATATTATATATGTGTGTAATGATATGTTTACATATTCACACATCTAAAACATACCAGAATCAGATGTAAACTGTATCACTATATTACTCCATTGTTGTTTCAATGAATCCAAATTAACTCACAATTCACCTTTTCTTAATATTTTCTTCTATTATTTTATATCACAACTATTTGCCATTCTAGCATTAATTTACTAAGATTGAATAGATATTTATAAGAAAGGAAATAAGCACTTAAGAAGCACCTTCTCTATACCACAAACCATACCAAGCATTTTAAGAAATATCTCGGGGGGGGGGGCATCTGGGTAGCTCAGTGTATTGAGAGTCAGGCCTAGAGACAGGAGGTCCTGGGTTAAAATCTGACCTCAGACACTTTCTAGCTGTGTGACCCTGGGCAAGTCACTTGACTCCTATTGCCTAACCCTTACAGCTCTTCTGCCTTGGAACCAATACATAGTAGAGAGCCAGAAGTAGGGGAAAGAGGTCCTGGGTTCAAAGCTGGCTTCAGACACTTCTTATGACCTAATAATGTGACCCTGGACAAATCACTTTATCCTCATTGCTTAGCTCTTACCTCTTTTCTGCCTTGGAACCAATACACAGTAATGATTCTAAGTTAGAAGGTAAGTGGTTTTTTTTTTTTTAATAAATGCCTCATTATGTTGTCACAACAACCTTTGGAGGCAAATATAATTATTATCCCCATTTTCCATGTGAAGAAACTATAGCAGACAGAAATAAAGTGACTTGTCCAAGATGTCTCACAGATTAATATAGTTGGGACAAGGTCCTATGAATGAAAGAATCCTCTGAAAGCCTTGTATGATGACCATTATCAACCAGAATTATTCAATATTGTGTTAGAAATTCTAGCAATAACAATGAGAAGAAATCAAAGGAATCAAAATGGACAAAGAAGTAATAATATCTATTTTATAGAAATATATAGGGTTTGTTTTTTACAGATGATGTGATGGTACTGGTGGAAATCCTAGATTTTCAACTAAAAAGTTTTTTGAAATAATAATTTTAATAAAGTAGCAGTATGTAAAATAAATCCACAAAAACCATCAACATTTCTATATATCACTAATAAGGCCCAGAAAGAAGAGACAGCAAAAGATATTCCATTTAAAATATTGATAGATAGAATAAAGTACCTGGGAGTAGATATGCCAAAACAAACCCACAAACTACATGAACATAATTATTTAAGACTTTTTTATACAGATAAAATCAGATTTAAATAATTGGAGAAATATTCATTGTTCGTGGGTGAGCAGAGCCAATATATTGAAAATGAAAATCCTACCTAAACTAATCCATTTATTCAATGTCATCCCAATTCAGTTGCCAACATATTATTTTATTGAGCTAGAAAAAATAATAAAATTCATTTGGAAGAACAAGGTCAAGAATATCAAAGGAATTAATAAAAAATTATAAAGGAAGGAGTTCTTGCAGCATGACATTTTAAACCATTATAAAGCAGTAACTATCAAAACTATCTAGTACTGGCTAAGAAAAGAAAGGTTGATCATGGAAACAGAACAGGCATACAACAAACAATAGTAAAAAATTATAATAACCTTGTATTTGAGAAAAGCAAGGAGGCAAGCTTTTGGAATAAGAAGTCACTACTTGGTGAAAATTGTTGGGAAAACTGATAAGCAGTCTGGCAGAAACTAAGTTTGGATCATGACCTGGACATAAAGGGAAATCAAATCAAATCAAATTCAAAGAACAGGGGACATTTTCCTATCAATTTTATCGATAGGAGAATTTATGAATAAACAAGAGGTAGCAATGTGAGATATAAAATAGATCATTTTAAATTGCATTAAATTAATAAAATTTTATACAAATAAAATGAATGTAGCTAAGATAAGCAGAAAATTGGCAGAAATGTTTAGATTGCTTCTCAAATAGAGGTCTTATATCTCAGACATCTAGAGAATTTTGTCAGATTTCTAAATATATTACCCATTACCCAATTGGTAAATGATTAAGGTTCATGAACAGATGAAATCTGGATAAAAAATCAAAACTATGTAAAGCTATAAGAAAAAATGCTCTAAATCATTACTGAATAAAGAAATGCAGGGGGCAGCTGGGTAGCTCATTAGACTGAGAGCCAGACCTAGAGATGGGAGGTCCTAGGTTCAAATTTGACCTAAGACACTTCCTAGCTGTGTGACTTTGGGCAAGTCACTTAACCCCCACTGCCTAACCCTTACCACTCTTCTGCCTTAGAACCAATACATAGCATTGATTCTAAGGTGGAAGGTAAGGGCTTAAAAAAAGAAATGCAAATCAATATTAATGAGATATTATCTCATACCCATCAGATTGGCTAAAATGATAAAGGGACAAAATGACGAACATTAGAGGCAGTGTGGAAAAATGGGAATACTAATACACTCTTGGTGGAATTCTGAACTGAACCACCCAGTTTGAAAAGCAATCTGAAATTATACCCAAAGCTTTCTAAAACTGAGTACATCCTTTGACCCAGCAATACCACTATTAGATCTGTTTCTGAAAGCAATCAGGGAAAAAGGAAAAGCACTTACATGTTCTAAAACATTTCTAGCATCTCTCTTTGTGGTGGCAAAGAATTGGAAATTGAAGGGATGCCTATCAATTGGGGAATGGCTAAACAAGTTGTGGTATGTGATTGTTATGGAATACTACTCTATAAGAAATGATAAGCAGATTAATTTTTTAAAGACTTGTAAAGACTGACTTGAAATTATGAAGAGCAAAATGAGCAGAACTGAGAAAATATAATAAGCGAAATATTGTTTGAAAAATAACTGTTAATGTTCACCTCCAGAGAAAGAAATGATAAATAGAAACATGTAAGATATAGGGAAAGGAAGGAAGGAAGGAAGGAAGGAAGGAAGGAAGGAAGGAAGGAAGGAAGGAAGGAAGGAAGGAAGGAAGGAAGGAAGGAAGGAAGGAAGGAAGGAAGGAAGGAAGGAAGGAAGGAAGAAAAGAAGAAAGAAAGAGAATAGAAGGAAAAAAGAAGAAAGAAAATGAGAGAAGAAAGAATGAAAGATAGAGAGAGGAAGGACAGAGGGAAGAAAGGAGGGAGGGAGGAAAAGAAGGAAGAAAGGAAGGGAAGGAAAAAGGAAGGAAGGAAGGTAGGTAGGAAGGGAATGAGGGAGAGAAGAAGTAAGAAAGAAAAAAAGAGCCTTGCACTATTCAAAGAATACCAATTGATTCTGAGTCAACTGAGTCACCTGGGTGGCATATACAAAAGAGATTGGAAGCAGAAGTTGGACCTGTGCTCTAACAAATTAGAATTCATTTGTCCTGGGTAGACTGCCAAATCTGAACTGTAAACATTTTTTAGACCTATAAAATTAGCATTTGAAAGGTTCATCTGCAATCAATTCAATATTGAGGAAAATAAGAACAAAACCATCTTTGTAGAAAGTTGGTTATTTTTTATTTAAAAAGGAATGAATCAGTGCACAAACATGTATAAATTTGTTGGTGTGGAAACTGGATTTGGAATATGAGAAAAAAAAAAGCCCTGAAATTAAATTCAACAAATATTTCTTGTACTTTATGGCAGGAATGGCAAAGGAATACAAAGTTGAATAAGACAATCCCTGTGGGGCAGCTGGGTAGCACAATGTATAGAACATCAATTGATAGTCATCCTCATACTTTGCATTTCTTTACCACTACAAAAAGATTTATTTATGATAAACATTTTTGTTCTTGAGTTCTTTTCCTTTTATTTTGGTCCTTTTAGGGTATAGACTTATGCCCAACAAGTGGTATTGCTAGGGGAAAATAGTATGTTCAGCTTAACTTTAGGGATATAATTCCAAATTGTTTTCCAGAATGTCTATACTGATCCACAGCTCCATCAACAGTATACCTTACCTTGTGCTTACCCATGACATAGTTAGCCAACCCTTCCAACCTGTGCCTGGAAGACTATATCCTCCTGAATCTAACTCCACTGAACACCCCAACTCATACATCTTGAAATTCCTCTTCTTCCTTGACTCTTTTGCCTTTGCCTACAAACATGATCAGGTCAAACTTTTCTTTAAAAAAAATTTCCCTAGGCATCTAGGTGGTGTAGCAGACAGAGTGATGGTCCTAGAGCTAGGAAGATCTTAATTCAAATCTAGCCTCAAACACTTATTCTTAAATGTGAGGCTCTGAGCAAATCTCTTAATCTCTTTTTGTCTCAATTTCCACATCTGCAAATTGGGGATAATAATGATCTATGTTTCAGGGAGGTTATGAGGGTCAGATATGATCATATTTACCAAGTGTTTAGCATAGTGCCTGGGACCTAGTAGGCATTTATAAAGGCTTATTTCCTTCCTTCTTTTCCCCAAGCTAATTCCTCAAACTAGAATCCTCCCTTGCAACTCCCTTTTTTTTTTTTGGCCATACTCCCCCAAAGAGGAGTCCTAGCTTATTGTTTATATTTCCCTTGCACCTACTACTGTCTCTGAAGCCTGGGGAATTTGGCTCTGGCCATTGAATTTGCTTTCTCAGAGGTCACCACTGACCTTTGCATTATCAAATCCAATGGACTTTTTCTGTTGTTTTTTTCTTTCTTCATTCTCCTTGATCTGTCTGAAGTATTTGACCCCTTTAACCATTTGGCATTCATTCAACATCTATTGTAAAAAAAAAAAAGCTGGAAACAGAAAAGTATGAGGTTGTGCAAACCTTGAATACCAGCCTAAATTACTAGTAATGCCATTGTCAGAAAGAGAAACATTAGGAAAAATCAGCTTTAGGAGAAAGATGGAAGATTCTGTTTCATACTTTCTCCGTGAATAATATTGTAAATCTTGAAATCTCTCAGACTCGTGAATGTTAAAAATTTCCCCATCAGGGAATTCTTAATTGGAACAAATTCCCTACTGAGAATCATTTCCCATTTTGATGTGAGAACTCGCCAGGATCAGAAATGGGAGGACCTCTACTCCACCTGTACTTAAGACTGCTTTAGGGGAGAAAACTCATTGCTAAACAAAGAAAGTACTTGGATCCATGCTTATGGTGGGGCAAGGAGTTCTTTGAGCCAGGCCAGTTTTTAGAAGTGATACAATGGGATGCTAAGTGCCTATAAAGGTGGGGCAACTTGTAAACTACTTAGACCTAAAAGGTGAAAACTTACTCAAGAGGTTTTCTCTTAATGAAATTAGTCGACACAGCAGCATTTTTTTTCTCTCTTACTAAAGAGATTAATCTACTCAGCTGTGAATTCAAAATGGGCTGTCTTTTGGAAGACATCTACAGTGATTGGTAGATGTAGGGACTTAGGGGAGGTGACATGGGAGAAAAACCCCTATATAAGAAAAAGCAGAATCTCTTGAGGAGATATCCTTTTGGAGAAATCCTTTTGGAGGATCTCTGATGAGGATCGATTGGGAAGAATCTCTTGAGAGAGGCTCTGGAGAAAGGCCCTTTGGAACAGTCTCTGGCTGGAAGGCTCTCTGGTGAAGTCAGCTGAGATGGAGCTGGCCTGGTGTCACTAAAATCCTTGTTTAGTCAGACCTTGTGGTGAGTGTTAAAAAACTGACTGATTTCTCTCTTAAGGTTCAGGTCTAGGCCATATTGGCTTGAGGCCCTTCATACTTATTCCTTTCTTACTCTCTCTCTCTTTCTTTGATTACTCATTGTATTATTAATTAAAATCTCTATAAAACCCAATTGACTTGGGTATTTGAATAATTGGGAATATTTCCCTGGCGACCACCTTATATTTGATTTAAAAACCAAGACACTGTAGTGAAACATATTTTCTGCGGTCAAATTTACTCACCCTCTCTTACATCTATCACAATTTATATCTTCCACCATTTTAACTCACTACAGTTTAAGACCTCAACCATTTTAAAACTCACATATGGTAACATGTTTTATGTGATAATACATGTATAACCCAGATTGAATGGCTTGTCAGTTCTAGGAGGGGGGAGAGAACAAGGAAGGGAGAAAATGTGGATCGTATAACATCAGAAAACTTATGTGGAAATGTGTTATTACATTTAATTAGTAAAAAAAAGATAAATAAGCATACTTTCTCAAAATCCAGCTTCCATATGCTTTTTTCTTGCTTCTACTCTGTCATCTCTGTTTCCTCTTCATTCTTCTCTCATGTAAGTGTGAATGTACTTCAAGACATTGTCCACAAACCCTTTTCCTTTATTACAGAAGGTAAATTATCATTGTTTCCTGATATCCCTTATACCCATGATGGTGAACCTATGGCATACATGCCAGAGAGGGCTCTCAGAATCCTCTCTGTTGGCATGCAAGCTGTCACTCTAGCACAGAGTTTGTTACTAGAAAGCCAGAGTAAAGTGGGACTGGACTACTCCCCTCCTCACTCCGTGAAGGACATTTCTCACATTACCTGCTCCTCTAAAAGGTTTGCCATCAATGCCTTATGCCTTCCCATCTCTGTTGTATGCATGTTATCCTCCTTGCCCAAAATGAAATATTTCACCTGTTGAACTCTTTCCCTTCTTTTAAGGACCAGTCAGGTGTCATTTTCTCTATAGAGATTTCCTCATCTTCTTCAGGACAAAGAGATCATCTCTTTCTGGGAATTCTCCTATCCCCATTTAACCTCTTCTCCTCACTTACCATATTCTAAATAGTAGGATATCTCCTACTAGATTGTAAACTCCTTGTTGGTGAAGACTGGATCATTTTCCTGTTTGTATCTCCAGATTAGCATAGTGCCCTACACATAATAGATACTGAATTAACATTTATTGTAATGAAATGAAATATAGAGATAACAACGAAATAACTGGGAGTTGATAAGTTAGCTTAGAGAAGTGAGCTGTAAATAGAACCTTGGGAAATGCCAGTGCCCTGCACTGATGAGCCATATGACAAAGAAAGGCAGTATAACAGTGACTGGAGCCCTAACCTGAGAATTAAGGAAGATCTGGGTGCAAATCTTGCTTCCTATGTAACCTTGGAGAAGTTACTTCCCTTCTCTGGAAGTTGGACTAGATCATCTCTGAGCTCTCTTCCAGTTCTCAGTCTATGCCAACGGGAAAAGAACCATTCTATGATCCTACAAAGTCAAGGGGAGAAGCACCAGGAGATAAAGTGATGTGATATTTTCCAAATCAGAGATTCACAATTGAGTATTAATAGACCACACCTATGGATATCCTTATCTTGTTTCTTCTTAACATACTTATCTGCCCCTCCCCCCCCCATTTTTTTAAATCCTTACCTTATTTCTTAGAGCAATAAGGACTACACAATTGGGGTTAAGTGTCTTGCCCAGCTTCACACAACTAGGATATATCTGAGGCCAGATTTAAAATCAAGACCTCCCATCCCTGAACCTTGCTCTCTGTCTTTTAATATACTTTCCAGTGGAAGGGTGGTCATTGCTGCTGTCATAATTATCATCTAAATTGTTTATTTAGTGCTTGTCATAAGGACATAATCACTTTAAGAAATGTATTTCACGAGACAAAAAAAATTTGTCCAGCTTAGTATTACATTTCTGGCAGTGTTGTTAAGAGATATCTTGTGGGAGAGAACATTGATTGGCCATAACATATACATGAAAGATGAGGAATGCCCTCTTAATATAATAAGACAATAAATATATTCATTAATCAACAGCTTTCTCTATTCTTACCCTGTGCTACCTTAAAATCTGTCCTAAGACAAAGTAACTTCAGGGCATATGTGAAGATGAATGAATGAATAGAAAAGCATTTTTTTTAAACCCTTACCTTCCATCTTGGAGTCAATACTGTGTATTGGCTCCAAGGCAGAAGAGTGGTAAGGGCTAGGCAATGGGGGTCAAGTGACTTGCCCAGGGTCACACAGCTGGGAAGTGTCTGAGGCCAGATTTGAACCTAGGACTTCCCATCTCTAGGCCTGGTTCTCAATCCACTGAGCTACCCAGCTGCCCCCTTGAAAAGCATTTATTAAGTATTTTTGGTATGCCAACCACTATAATAAATATTGTGGCTAAAAAAAACAAAAGGGAAAGAGTCTCTGCCTTCAAGGAGGTTACATTCATGTGACAGGAGAGAGAACACATAAAGGGAAGTGGTGGTCAGGGAAGGGTATTCAGGTCTGGGAAGTCTCAGAGTTGAGGGGAAAGTGGAGGAAACAAGCATTTAGTAAGTGCCCGGCATTGTGCTGTTTTGCAAATATTCTTTAATATGATCTTCACAACAACCCTTGAATTAGGTATTCAGTTTCCTCAACCGAGAGGTTAAACTACTTGTCCATTGGGGTCACATAGCCAGTAAGTGTCTGAGACTGGATTTGAACATAGGTCTTTCTGACTGACTCTGAGGCCAGCACTCTAATTCACTTAGCTGCCACCAACAAAGAGAGTCCATTGACATTCCCTTTCCATAGGCAATGATAGCAGTGATTTGATTAGAATTATTAGAGTAAAGGCTGACACTACTGAGATAACTAGTGATCTGCTGGATTTCAGCATTAAATGAAATAGATATAGGAAGTAGTCTCCAGTGTCTTAGAAGACAGACATTCAAAAGAAGGATTTCCTACCTGTTGAAAGGTCTTTCAAATACTCTCTGTGCACTGATGACATTATACTCATTGAAGTGAGCTGGAGAACACTCTAGAACCATTTCAATGAGATCCAGAACAATTCAAGAGACTGGTTCAACTATTGGTTGAGAACAAAGGCAAGAAGCTCTCAAACTAACATGTAAAAACAAGACCAAAAAAGAACTTCTTTAAAAAAAATTATTTTGGGGTAGAGCTAGGTGGTTCAGTGTATAGAGAGCCAAATCTGGGGTCAAATCTGGCCTCAGACTCTCCCAGCGCTCGCTCTCTCTCTCTCTCTCTCTCTCTCTCTCTCTCTCTCTCTCTCTCTCTATATATATATATATATATATATATATATGTATATATATATATATATATGCATATGTATATATGTGTGTGTGTATATATACATATGAATTATGTAGATATATAAATTTCCCCAAATATATGTAAACATATTTTTAACATTCATTTTTTTAAATTATAAGTTTCAAATTCTGTCCCTCCTTCCTACTTCTCCCCTCTTACTCAAACAACAGACAATTTGATCTAGGTTATACATGTGGAGTCATGCAAAATATATTCCCTTATTAGTAATGTGAAAGAAAACAGACTAAAAAATAAACAAAAAAATTAAAGAAATTAAAAATAGTATGCTTTGATCTGCATTCAGACTTCAGCAATTCTTTCAATGGAGATGATCATAATTTTTTATCATAAGTCCTTCAGAATTATCTTGGATCTTTGTATCACTGAGAATAGCTAAGTTCTTGACAATTGATCATTGTACAAAATTTCTGTTACGGTGTACAAGGTTCTCCTGCTTCTGCTCATTTCACTTTTCATCAGTTCATGTAAGTCTTTCCAGGTTTTCAGAAAGCGACCTGCTCATTACTTCTTATAGCACAGTAGTATTCCATCACAATCATATACCACAACTTGTTCAGCCATTCTCCAGTTGATGGACATCCTTTCAATTTCCAATTCTTTGCTGCCACAAAAAGAACTGCTATAAATATATTTATAAAAATATGTCCTTTTCCTTCTTTAACAATACCTTTAGGGGGGCAGCTGGGTGGCTCAGTGAATTGAGAACCAGACCTAGAGACAAGAGGTCCAAGGTTCAAATATGGCTTCAGACACTTCCCATCTATGTGACCCTGGACAAGTCACTTAATCCCCATTGCCTAGCCCTTAATGCTCTTCTGCCTTGGAACCAATGTACAACATTGATTCTACAAGGGAAGGGGAGAGTTTTTTTTTTTTTAATGCCTTTATGATATAGATCTAGTAGCCTTTTGGGCATATTTCTAAATTGCTCTTTAGAATGGCTGAATCTGATAGGTATGAGGTGGTACCTCAGAGTTGCAAAAACGAACTTCTTAAAATAATTTCATAACCTACATTTTTAATACACAAAGTGTGTATTAAATGACTACCACTTTACTAAATCTTCAGTTTCTGCAAATATGAAATTATGTGAAACTCAAATTTAAAAGGTAAATAAAAACAAAGGATAGATAGGATAGAGAGTGACAGTGAGTGGTGAAATGAGAATTTAAACTGATAACCCTTATTGGCTTCTTACCTTCATAACCCTCCTTAACTCAATAGCTTGAAAAACAATGGCTTCTTCAATTTCTGTACCTATATGTTTATACACAAATAAGAACAAATAGAAATCCCTTTGAAAAGTACTTTCAATATATTGGAATATTCAACATATTCCAATATATTCCTAATTACATTTATTCTTCTGTCCTTTTAGTAAGAACATGTCCCAATATCTCATAGTCCTTTATGTGGGTAGAGGGATACCACCTTCATTCATTCAGGAATGATACAATGTATATTTCATCTGCTAAAACCTGCTAAAACTTCTAATATTTTACAAACCATTTAGTTTGGATCCCAAAATGTAACAGAAGCTCATTTAGTAGCTTTTTCAACAATTATCTTTTTTTCTGGTCCTGAAAAATTAATTTGAGGAGAGTCTAGAAAAAGTTACTTTTTAAAAGATTCAATTAGGCACAAAGTATTGCTTTAAACTACAAGGGAGGCTCACAGAGGAATGGTGCACAGATTAGCTTTCCAAAGGATATCCAGTCTTTTATTAAACACATGCTAACTGTGGTCAACTGTGACCAATTTGGTTTATTACTCTCCACAAGAGTTTGAACTGAGATTACCCAGTTAATTTAATTGAGAAATGTTGGATGAACTTGAACTGTTTCTTGGACATAGAGGACTAGAGACTTTATTTGCTAAAAATATTCACTATTCAGTGTGGCGAGTTTATCTTTGACAGTTGGGCCCCATAATTTCTTTAGATCATTTGTATATCACAAAAGGAGGAGGAAGGAGAGGTCTGGCTTTCAGATTCATAATTACTACTCCTTTTTGCTTGGTGTAGGGCCAAAAGACAAAGACCCTAAACGGTGTTATAATCCTATTACCAAAAAGGGAGAATTTCTACTTGGGCTCCAAAAATTGGCTGCAATTTTAACTTGGGCAAGGTTGGCTTTTGGTGTGTCAGTTGCACACCTGGGGAAAAAGAGATTGAAGCCATTTAGTTAGGGAGGAAAAAAACAAACGCAAAACTCCAGGACTGAATAAAATCACAGTAACACTCAGTAGCACATCATTCTTGAAAAACTAACCCCAGAGTTAAGGGATTTTTAAAACTTTTTTTTTTTTCTGATTCTACTAGTTAAAAAACAAATGGGGAAGATTGCTTATTTACTAAATAATCTCCATGGGAATGTAAAACAGCACCGACAGCATCTCATTGAAACCTTCATGATAACTTTATCAGTAGTAAGGGACACAAGGTGGCACCAGACTATAAAATGATTCTTCTTCGTATGTATCTGCTAATGTTTTAGAGAGGATTTGCTTGTCTTTGAGAAGGTCAAAACAGGGAATTCTGCTCCATTTGCTTTTTTTTAAGGGACCTTAAATTTGGGGTCCTCTAAATTATTCTCAGTGACTCAGAGACAGCAAATCTTTGAATAAATTCCAAAATCGTCCCTAATATTACTAGTGACTCTTTAAGTGGAATTTGTCATTCAAACTTTGTCATTAAACTAGAAAGGCCTTTTGGTTGTGACCATACAAGCATACTAAATGGTATATGTTTGTGATACTGAATGAATCTGTCCCATATGCTGCACTGCAAAGCTACATGAATGAAGCATTTACCAAATCAGGCCCACCACATTAAACAGAAAAACAATCTTTATTCATGGTAACTTATCAGTTTCAATTAATCAACCTTAACAATGGAAATTCTGATGTGTTCAAGCAACTTGAAAGCAATAGGTCATCTCCAGGGCAGCCATGTTGTGTCTTTGTCCCTAAGGCTTGGAACAAAGCTACATCTCCAATAAATATACATACATATACATACATCCATGGGCACAGATATCTCTCCGTCCAAATGTACAGTTGTGCCGATCCCCCAAGCCATCCACGCGAAGGCACGCGTATTGCTTCTGCTCGTTTGGGGGCATCATAACAAATTTCATTATTTTCCTCCAAGTATTAGTTTTGGAGCTCTGTAAGTTTAGACAAAAGAAAAGACATTCCCATTGGCTGACCATCCTTTCAGTTTCTGTGCCGCTATGTGAATGGCATTGTGCAGACGGTTCCAATGGTATTGAAAAGGGGTAACCATTGGTTTGATTTGGTTACACGGTTTCGTAAAGAGCTCCCTCCCACTGCCTTAGGGTCTGTGAAAGGTCCCTGACCTGTTTAGAACTGCCAAGTGAAATGTCATGTCGCCCCTCCCAAGTGGGAGTATCTGCATTCATTTGATCAGTATAAAAAATGGTTGGGGATGGTGAGATCAGTGCTTTTGAATTGCAATTTATAGCAGTTTACAAAAATGCACATTGTTGGAAAAGAAAACATGGAAGTGTTTCTTTCCAAATTGCATTACCTGTGAAATGTCATTAGTCTTCTAGGGATAGTTACATCCTACTTTTTTAATTATTTAAGAGAATTATTTCAACTAAAGAAAACCAGAATCTTATTATGTGATGACTTAATATGCGTGTGTGGAGCGAGTTATTTTAGTTTTGCCTCAGATTTGGGAAGGCTAGGACTTCTGGGTTCGTTCTTAGACTCGGTGTACCTAGTGACTGCTTCTGTTTAGGGATCCGGACAGCCAGTCTTATCAATGAGTTGCTATTGCAGAATATTCTTTCCCCAGATTTTAGAAGTAGCTTCATTCGATAGCTAAGCGCCTCCCCTTCTAACGTTCACTTGTTTGCAGTTATACATTAAATTCTGCTCCATGACCCACTCACCTTCAGTCCAGCACGACTGAAACTCACATCCAAACAGAGAAAAGGCCCTGGAAAGTTTGTGTGTGGATGGTTTTGTGAAATCCAAGTTGTAGAAACATTATATGCTTCAGGCTAAACACTACCAGGAGATTAAATTTTGGCTTGGCTATTTTCTTTAAAAGAAATGTCCCTCATAGGCATAAAATGTTTAAAAGGACATAAGAACTTTCTGTCAAAGTGGTTGAAATGTTCCCAGATGTTAAAAGAAACTGAAGAATCAAATGCTCTTTTAGGATTTTCTGTTCTCCATCCCACTCCCCAAATCCTTAATATCACTTTTAAATAGCCAAGATGCCGGATCTCTCAGTTAGGGGTGTATACAGGTGACTGGAGTAAGGCCAGTGGGAGACTGGGTAGGAATTGCTTTCAAGAAAGGGGTGGAGGCTCTTTTTATTTTTCTTTTAAAGAAAAGTTGGATTTTGGAAAATTCCATGGTGGCTTGGACTGTAATTGATATTTGACTTGAAGAAAGAAAGGGAGGAAAGGCCCCTCCTCTCTTCCGATTGCCTCAGATGCATCCAGTAGCACTCTACTTTGAACATTCCGCCAGTGTAAACTGAGCTTGTCACTTTTTTATCTTTGTTCATGTTAGGCTTAGGAATGACAGCCAGGCTCTGTGTGTTTCTCTCTCCCATTGCCCTGGCTGTAGTGACCACATTGACACCTACCGGTGCCCAAAGGCTGCAACTCTTTGTCGCCTTCTCCACGCTCCTGGATTTCACTGGGATTAGTTAGTAGCCCCATTGTTCGTGTTCAAAGCTGTAACATCAGATTCCCATGTTTGGGCCTTCTCAGCTCAGACCCCCAACGCTCCCCTCACAATCCATGAAACAGGTAAAATCCCCTCCCTGCCAGGACAGGCCAGGAGACAGAAGGGCCCAGTGTGGGGCCAGTGTATTTCCTTCACAAATGAATCTAAATAGGGAGGCTGTGATAACCAGTACTTGCTGGGACTTGAGTGTAGCTCTTCCTCAACCAGGTTTCAAAGAAAAAAGATTTATACATGTAAATTTTTAAATCTCTTAAATTCAGAGACTAAAATTATCTTGTAAAAAGGCCCTTTTCTTCCATGAACCTTCCTCTCCCCACCCCCCCCCCCCCAGCAGCTGTTCTAAGCCCTTGGAATGTGGAAGGCTACTCACTGAACTTACTGATTTGATCACAACCACTTTAAAAAGTCAAGTTTAAAGGACCAGGGCAGCAGGGATCCAGTGAAGGAAAATAAGAAGAAGAGCTAAAGTCTAATTTTAGAAGAAATTGCACTGTCCAAATAGGAAATGGGGACAATTCCCTGGGGAAGACATATTTTGTTTCTGAGAGTTGTTCTTATTAAGGCACAGGATCATAGGCACTAGAGCTGAAAGATATCTTAAAAGAGCATTTACTGGGAGTCTCTCATTTGATAGAGGGGGAAACTGAGGTCCAGTGGCCTTACATGGCTTGCCCAAGGCCACACAAGTAGTAAGTAGCAGAGGTTGAAGATTCCAACTCAAATTCTTTGATTCCAAATCGTGTTTTTCCCACTAAACATCAAGATAGACCAAGATGGATTGAGGGTCTGGTCTGAGATCACTCCATATGAAGTCCATGATCTCTGCTAGAAAGCCATAGTCAGTGCCTAGAGTTGAGTTGGTTCAGTTCGGTTGGATGGGGTCCCTCAGTGCTGAGTATACCAAGTTTCATGTCTCTTTCATCATTTCTATCACAGAGATGATTGTAGAAGAAGATGAAGAAAGAACTAATGATTAATACTCATAATCACCAATTCCCCAGTACTAAGGGGCTGAAAGCTGAGTATCAGGAGAAGACAAATGCAGGAAGAAGGTCTTGACCTCATGGCCAAAGCCCTTTTACTTTACCATACTTCCAGATAGCCAATTGGCCGGTTTCTAAAATAAATATTTAACCCTTTTTCCCATTGTGCCCCAAACTGTGCCTGCAAAGAGTTCCTGTAATTGAATAGGAAGCTTTGCAGGTCACCCCATCAGCCCTCGATGTATCCTTTCCTCAAGTCTTTTTAATGCATGTTCAAGTTAAGGCCTGAGTCAGACAGATTCCCAAGGGGCCGGCCATAACCCTCAGTTCTGTGGCACTGCCCCCCCTGCCCACTCTAGGGCTGGGGCTATGTTCTAAGGAACTATCTTCAATAAAGAAGCTTTGCCAAACAAGGATTGTCTGTTGCCTTTATTTAATCGAAAAGGCAGGTCAGTATTGGCCCCCAGCTCTAAGCAGTCACTTGGAAAGAAGCAGAAACAAAGTCTGACTATGATGCCACCTCCCCACACAAAGTGGACATCTGGGCAGCTGCCTTTAATGAACTAGTCTCCATTAAGGAGAGCCTAAAAGGCTCATGATTCCCTTTTAGCAGCGCGCTGGCGCAAAGCTCTTTACTTACTTGAAGGGAACATTCTGATTTTAAATACCTCCTCCCCAGAAGTTAATTCTCTTCCGGGAAGTTAGAGACGCAATCGGTTACTTTTATTGAAAACCAAGATTAAAGTGTGGGTTATGTACCCTATTTGAAGAAGAAAGGGCCACTTTTGTCCTCTTTACTTTCCTTCATGCGTAACGTGCAGCGTGATCCTTCCAATTTCATCCTAACCAAAAGTTCTGGGACTGTAGCGCCAGTAATACGCTTTTGAGAAGCCCCCCTCCCCCAACCCATTGATAAGTTGGTTTTATTTGATAAGCTTCAATTGCTCCTTATTAATCCTCAGGAAAAAATTTTCTGACAGCAGTCACCTACAGCTGAAATCCTCTAGCGCAAACAGAAAACTGGGGACAGACAACTCCTCTGTGCGTAAAAGGAAGCAAAAGATTTAACTGGAAAAGGGCCTCGTTATTCTCAACCCGTGTACATGGGGTGGCACAGCGCAGCCCAGCATTATTCGAGCTTCATCTACTATGCACTATATACCACCGTCTCCAAAGGATTGTTGCCCTAGAAACTTGTTTTAAATCTCCTGCTATATATCAACACCTTGTTTTAGCAGTCTTTGGCTGAATTACAGTTACACAGTTTGGCGCTTCTTTCAAATTTCCTCCCATCACTTTGGCCAAAGAAAGGAATTTTTCTCCTTTAGAAATGAATCGGCTTAATTAGTAAGTAGATTAATGGCAATTGCTGGTGAGTTGGTTTCCAGCAGAGTTTCACCAGAGAGGGTTAATCGGAGTCAGGTCTGGAATCTTTCCCAGAACTGGCTGCCAGCCATTTCCACCAACCAATCAACCCTACAAGAAACGGAACGAGTGAAACAGAGTTTACATTCTCAGTGCCATTATGCCTGTCCTAAATTCTTAGGAAGCAAGCTAACAGTTGGGGGTGCAACGTGTTGTTTCTTCATTCCCGAATAGCAACAGAAGCCTTTAAAGGTTTCATCTTCGAAATTGATTTGGATACCAAAAGAAAATTCCAAGCAACATGGAACATGTCCTCAAGGAAAAGCGTTGTGGAAACTCCCGGGGCCTTTGGCAATTTCAGACCTAGAAACGTTGCTCAAACCTCTCCAAACCAATTCCTTTACCAAGAATTCTTTCAAAAAATTTCCTCAGTGTTTTGCAATCATTTCCACTTACTTTTTTTTCCATAGTGATAAAAATGCATTCATAGTTTAACCCGCAGCTGCATTAGTCTTGCAAAAAAAAAAAAAATCCCTGCTGAGAAATGCATATAATAGGAAAAACAGATCGGCTGGACAGCAGTGTAATTAATGCCAGAAAGGGCTGAGGCCGGTTTCATAGTTTGTCTTTTGAGGATATCAAGACGAGACCTGGTGAAAAATGACGCATGCTTTAGCATTTCAGAAAGCTGGCAACTGGCAAAGCTTTTACTTTTTTTTCTTTGACTTCATGCCGCTGAACAAAGAGGTCGGCAGAACTAGCTAGGTTGTAATGAGTTCTATGTCCCTAGCACATTAAGTGCATCATGGAAACATATTGTATCGAAATAGTTTGGAGGAGAATACTGGGGATGAAAGAGAATGGGTGCTTTGATCAGCTCCCTGGGGTCCTGAGTGCGCACAGACCGACTTGCAAGGAGTTATTCAGCTCCAGCGAGACACACTTACAACACCATTCAAAGAAATTTGCATATCTGTAATTTATCACATTGGTCTCGAACATTTTTGCAAGGTAAATAAAAGTTGGCTGAATAAAAAATATCAATCATCACAGATATAGAGGAAACTGTGAAGGCAGTTTTTTCCTTTAAAAAAAAAGTCAATTAAATGCAAAGCTTTATCGCTGGTTTTATTTTAGACTCTGAAAGCAATAAGGCTGGGCTCTGGGGAAGCCCGAGAGTAGCCTCAGCCCACTTCCAATATTACTATTCTGAGGTTAAGGGATTAAGTTTTCAGGGTTTCTCAAAAGTTAAAATTTCAAACGGACACTGGTGTCTACAAGCAGGACGCACGGGCCAGATGAATCCGTACAGACTTTGGAGGAGAGAACAGATGATTTAGTCCTCTATCTTCCCTGGCCGTCCGCAAATATTAAGATTATATCCCTCCCAGTCCCCTTGTTCACTTCACTTGTATTTGTTAGTGTCAAATCTGTTTGCAAAACTTAGCAACTCTGGGGGAAATGTCCAGAGAACTGGTCAATAGGGAAATTTCCTTTCTAATTCCCTCAGGAGAACAAGAGAAGAGTTAACAGGCAGGCATTGTTTGGCTTTTTTTTTTAAACAACTCCAGTTAACAGCAAACAAGACTCTTCAACTTGACCTTGGAAAAGGGCTATGTGACTGCAGATAATCTATCAACCGACCCGGGATGACAATGATGTATTTCAAAGTATTGTCAGATGAAAAGATTGATAAATATGCTGCTGCAAAGAGTGAGAACTTTGAAAACAGGCTACAGGCAAATGGCGTAAAGAGCGTGCCTTTTCTACCTCCTCCTCCCTGATCCTCTGAAGGAGTGAGCTTGCCTGGTAGAAGAGGGATCAGTAAATCAGCCCCATAATATTTCTTTAGGGGCACGGAAAAGCTGTGAACAGTACTTCTCATATTAAACGCAATATTTCTTTGCTTTCGTGGGGAACAAAAGTCATAGCAAGACGTCTTTATGGCTAATTCAGTCAAAGGCACATCTCTGGTTCCCCTGCAGAAAGGTCAGTGTCGTTGTGTTTGGTCCACCGAGGGGGTGTTTTCACACTGAAAACTAAGCCAGCTGTCCCTGTCATACTCTCACCATTGGGGAGCGCGCACTGTGCATGGTTATTAGCCACATTCTACACCTGCAAAATATACCGATTTCCAAGACTTTTCAAGCTCGCTCCACTCTTCTTATTCCACACACACACCACCACCACCACCCCCCTCCCGCCTTCTAAACTTTGACAACACAATTCAAGCCCAGGATGAAAGCGCTGGAGGCAAGGGAAACGTCAGGAAGGGGGAGGCTTGACAAGCGTCTCGTGGGTGTCTATTGAGCTGCTATCAAAGAGACTTCAAGTATTTTTTTTTTTAAGTATGAGAAACTTGCAAGTAATTGCGTCGAGGCGTCACACATTTGTTTCTGACTCAAGTGCTATTTGCTGGACTCTAATATTTAATTATGCGCGCAGGCACTAGGCTTGGGGATGTAGCCAAACGTCCTTCATTTATAAGTGGCTCACTTTGGGGTTTTTGTTTGTTTTTAGCTTTATTTGCATTTAATATGCCAACGATTAAGTCCCTGTGAGCACTTCTGAATCTTTCCATTGAGAATATACATATATTGAAAACACCCAAATCCTCACATCCACCAGCACCTAGTTGCTGTACTTTCATCATATTGCCCCGATTTGAATGTGTTGGGGAGGGGGGGATCCGCTTATCATAATTAGAATTAGAATCTGCTAGGCAAAGGGATCACAGGCCATTTTGGACAACCATTGCCCGAGAAGGAATCCCTGTATATAACTTCCCCTGAAAGTGTTCTGGTCACTATTCTTCAAACCTCCTGTGACAGGGAACTCACTACCTATCCAAACAGTCCATTCCACATTTGGGCAGTTCTAATCATGAGGAAATTTTAAATGGCAAATGCCTTAGAAATCGATTTCTAGTTTAACTGATTTGAGGAGCAGTCCAAATAAGAGCTAAAGGCGATACCATAGAATGATCAGGAAAAAGTTTCCAAAACCTGGTAGGGGGCAGTCTTTCAGAAACGTACACCCTAAGAGTGAAACTGCTCACTCGCCACTGGGTTGCTCAGGGAGAAAGCCAGTGCGGAAGAGACTGGCTTCCTCCAGCAGCTTTTGTATGGGAATGAGAAAATGGGAGGGAATTGGGGGGTGGGGGGAGGGTGTAGGTACAGTTTTTCTTTTCCTCCCGCAGAAAGAGGTAAAGACCTCCTGATCTGGGGTTTCAATCACTCATCCTTGGACAATCCCTTCGCCCCAAACTTCGAAGAGCTCAATGATTAAACTCCCTAATGGAGAAAGTGGCTGGACTCATAAGCCCGACGTGGGTTTCCAGAAAAAAAGGGCAGGAATCTGTAGGGTCTACATCCTGGAAGTGAACTTAGGTAGGGGGATGAGGAGAAGCCCCTTGTCTAGATCCAAAATCCGCAGATCCCCTAAGGAGGATGGGGAAGGGGAGCGGGTCTCTACCCTGATAAAGCTTCCCAGGCTTTCCAAGTGGTTTCAGAGCAACAAGTTGCCTGGAACAGGTGCATGCGCCTGGGGAGTTGGGGCGCCCAACTGCTAGCAGAGCCAGAGAGTGAGGCTTTTCGCAGGGCAAGGTCAACCCCCCCAGGCCCCCAGAAGGGCCGGAAAGGTGCAGATATCAGCCAGAGGCTCGAGGTCCCCCGCACCACCCCAGATAACTGGGGCGCCCAGAGCCCGGGGCAGCAAACAGCTCTCCACTGGCTAAAGAGTGTAGCAGGCCCTGGGGGCTCAGCTCAGTCTCCGGGAGGAGGCTGCCCCAGGTTCCCAGTGGAGTCGGGGGGGTCGTGGCCCAGCGCCTCCTGCTGGCAGATTCAGGTGCCCAGCCCTGGACACACACTGGGCTCCTTAATCCCCGGCCGAGAGACTGCTTTCCAGGTCCCCTCTTGGAGACCTCCATGCGCAAAAACAGCGAAGCTGTGGACAATCCCGCCTGCAACCCGTTCCTTTCAGGCTCTGAGGAGACCTTATGGCGTCTGGGCCCGCAGTGTGGCGGGAGCAG
>NC_077231.1:264999921-265014921 GCF_027887165.1 Monodelphis domestica
TTCTTCCCTGAGATAGATTCTGAACCCCTAATTGTATTGATCCTAGCATATTCTCCTCCATTTCTCAGACTACTTTCATTTTTCCTTCAATTCTTTAGTAAAATTCTCTTATTTTAAGGTTTTCTTTGCTAAATTACTTTGACCTCTTCTAAACAACTGATTAAATGGTGAAAAAATTCACTTGCTGCCATACAGACCAAACTCTCCTCCAAAGATCTTCCCATTCCTATGAGAACAATAATCATTTTACTGAGTTCGCCCATTTAACTACTTCAAACTAAGTTAGATTCTATGAATGGGCATAGATATAGCTGGATAGGTTTCCTCCCAACACAAAGGTTATATATGATGATAATTACCATAATTTTCCACCTTTTATAAACATCATCATTAGATGCATAATGTGGATTACCAAGCTTGGTGATTTAAAATTAGTCTTTATTTTAATAGCCATTATGATTTATTTTTGTTATTTTGTTTTTAAAGAAAAATAAATTTATATTTTAATAGTTATCATTTTAGATCAAGTTTAGCTTTTCCTTTCAGGTAAAAATTGTTAGCAGTAACACAATTCTTCATCTGCAAGTAGAAATGATCTAATTCTTTTGTTCATTTTAGGCTGAATACAAGAAAGGAAAAGGAGAAATGAATAAAGAACCAGCTGTGATTGGAAGGCCAGATTTTGAGCATGCAATGGAAGCTTCTAAACTTTCTAGTCAAGTAAGATGGTGATGAGGGTCTTACAATGACTTTATTCAAAGATCTCATTTCTTGTAATACAGTAAAATTTTTCATTTTTGATGTTATCTTTAATTGCATGAAAATACAAAGATTAAATTTCTGAAAGTAGTTTATCAGCTAGGATTGCAATAATTGGTAAAGTTTGAGTGTTAAAAACTGACAAAAAGGTCCAGTCTGAGTCAGAAAATGAAGTCTTTTTGATTCCGAGGCTCAAATCCTGTTATCACTCTGCAATTAGTCACTTTAGCATGCTCTCTGGGATTTCTAGAATTTATAACTGGTTAAATGTGGAATTTGCTGCTCCAAAATAACCTCAATATTTTTAGTAATTAAATGATTTCAATACATTTGATATTAACATTTTGTTAACAATGTGTTAACATTTTAAAACAAAACATCCCTTTTCCCCACCGCATTTTAAGACCATCAGTTTTCATTTCCATCCTTTGAATATGGGAGGCAGCCTAGTATGACAAGCAGAGGGTTAGCTTATTTGTTGCAATAACCCAAATTTAAATTCCCCCTCAAACATCCTGGCTGTGTTACCCTGAGCAAGTCACTTAGCTTTACAATGCCTATAGGCCACTTCCTAACATGTAAAGAGCAGCAGCACAGCTGCTGCTAGTCTCCCTGTCTTGGTAGAGGGGATTGCCTCACTGGAATCTCCTAGTACCAATTAAATAAATTACAGGACCAGGCAAAGAACCTTCATATATTCAAAATCCAGATGATCTTAGAATTCTTGCTTTCCAGTTAAATATTATCCTACTTTCAGGTCTCTCTTTACACTATAGCATATTCCTGTAACCTCTTATTGAGAGCTTGTGTGATACAATGGAAAGACCTTGGTAGTAAAAATATTTGGATTCAAAGCCTGTCTCCATGATCTAACAAGGAATCTCACCTCATTGGGCCTCAGTTTCCTCATTTGTAAAATTAGAGCACATTTGAAGAAAGTGCTAAAATGGCTCAGTCTTAAGCAGAACTCTTATCTATCCTAAATATTTTGACTCTGAGTGCACAGTTGTTTAGTGCTGGAGTTAAGGGACTGGGAGAGAAGGTAACAAGGAAAATGTGACTTGAAAATTTATCTGATATAACCTAAAACTTTGCTTCCTTCCTGTCATGATACAAACTCATTCTCTGTCTTTATCTCTCTCTGTATCTCCCTCTCCTTCTTCCTTCTTTTCTCCTTCCCTCCTCCCTCATATTTTTTCCACCTCTGTCATTCTCTCCCTTCTTTTCTCTCTGTCTCCTTATTTCTATCTCCTTCATCAAAAGATCTAATATTTACTGATCTCCCTTTTCACGAACACCCAAATAGAATGTAAACTTTTTAAGAGTAGGCAATATTTATTACTTTTGTCTTTGTGGGATCAGTACTTAGCACAGTTGACCTTGCACATAGTAGGCACTTTACAATTCTTGTTGAATTGAGTTGAATTGCTAGGAAGCCTTGATAACTTGATATTCTAGAGGGATCATAAGAAAAGTAACAATTGGACTACAGCTTGGATGGATCTGATGATCCTTAGTTGAAGAGTTAATGACTAGCACGAAGGGTAGTTAATGTAATTTTCCCATTCTTCAGGGAGAATTTTATTATTATAGATTCTATCTCATCCCTGCATTTATGAGAGATCGTATTACCAGAGTAGTTTTTGCAGACAAATAAATATTGAGTTAGGAGAAAAATATTGGAGGAGTTGGAGATAAAGAAAGGACAGTAGTAATATTGGGACAAGGAAGGACCTGGAGGATTATAAAAAAGCAATGACAAGTCAAGAGGAAAGGGTGTTATGAATAGATAAGAAATGAGTGATTAAAAGATGAAAATGAGAGATACTGAGTAAAATTGTCCCACATTTTGAAAGATCCATAAGTTCAACTCTGCTATTTAATAGAGAAAAGGTACTAGAATGACAGGCTAGTTCTTGGATCATAGACCAATAGTTCAGTACTAGGCCCATAATGGAAGTTTTTGTACCTTGCCCTTCTCTGGAATAGAATTAAAAAGCCCCCTTGGCCACCACCACACCATAGAGATAATTAACAAACATTTATTAAGTACTATCAGTTGGCTAGGAACTGTGTTAAACCAAATCAATCCCTGCCTTCATCAAGGGACTTATATTCTCTAGAAAAGAACTTCGGTGGTGACTTGTTTATAACATTTCATTATTTTAAAGTTTTTCTTTTTTAAAATTTAAAGTTATTTATTTATTTAGAATATTTTTCCATGGTTACATGATTCATGGTTTTTCCCACCCCTCTTCCTTTCCTCCTCCCAAAGCTGACTTAATTTTTTCTTATAAGTAATTTGATAAAAAATAACCATGTGGATCTCAGTGATTCTTTTATGTCACAGAAAAATATCTCTACTGTCTCAGTATGGCTTTAGACCATGACTGACTGAGAAACAGTAAAGGAAGAAAACCATAGGCAGGTGGGCTATCAAGATGGTGATATTTATTCCCAGGTGGATATTTTACTAACTTTCCTTTTCTTTTTTTTCCTCTAATTTATCCCTTAATTAAAATAATTGCACATTCCCTTTATATTAACAAACATATATGTTGCATATAACATATATGTATTATTTTTAAATGATTTAAATTTGTATTAATACTCTTTTCCACATTTTTTCTTGTTTGTATATAGTATGATTTCCCTTCCATAGTCCTTATACCCATTATGAAGTAGAAATGATCCTTGTTTGTCAGGAGGCATTGATGTGATCTCCATGATTTCTTCATGGAGAGCAAACTGTGGTTTTCTTACTCAACTTGAAAGGCTCAAAATATAAGCCTAATTATAAACCATGTTTTTTGTCCAAATCCATTATTACCTAAATTCTTAGAGGTAAAATACCACAAAGTTAGGTGCAAGGTGATTAATTTCTTTTGAGTGTAACAACTCATGAAGACAATATTGTACCTTTGGTTATGTTACCTCTTTTGATACAGTGAGCTTGAGTGCCTACCATGATAATATCACATTGATCTAGAATCACAGAATTGTAGTCAGGGTTGGAAGGAACTTAAACCATCCATTGGAACTCTTATATGAATAAGAATCCCCTCTGCCAGGTATCTCTAATGTAATCATTAAGCCATTGTTTAGAGACCTCTAGTAAGAAAGGACCCACTACCTCCTAACAGAGCCGGACTCACTCTTGGATAGTTCTAATTCCTAGGAAGTTTCTCCTTGATCTCCACTTTAGATTTGTCTCAACTTCCACCAGTATTTTTTACTGCTTCCCTTTGGGGTCAAATAGAATGAGTCTAGTCTCTCTTCTACATGATAGTTAAAGTTTTCTAAGAGAGTTATGAGACGTCTCTTATATTGTCATTTCAATTGTCTAAACATCCCCAGAGCCTTCAAATGACCTACATTTTTTCATCTTGGATGCTTTCCTTTAGACATTTTTAAACTTATAAATGTGCTTCATAATATTCACTACCCAGAACTAAATGTCATACTTCAGATGTGTTCTAACAAGTTTTGGAATGCCTCCTTGGACATTATGCTTCTCTTAAAATGGCTAAAGATCACATTGGCTTAACTGGCCTCTTTACCACACATAGCTTGAAGTCAATTAAGCCCCCATATCTATTTGCAATTACTTGCTGTCTACTTCTATCTCCCTGCCACTTGGGAAGCTGATTTTTTCTTGTACATATAAGATTACATTTAGCAATGTTAATGCTTTTTTAAAAAATTCCAACTTCTTACCTATAGCCTTGGTTATTTTCCAGAGATTCATGTCATCTGCAACTTTAATCTTTAATCTTTAATATTTAATTTAATATTAACATATAACTTAATATTAAATAAGTGATGCCTTCATCTTGGTCATTGACAAAAATATTAAAGAGCACAAGACCAAGCACAGATCCTAGAGTTCTCCTTTCAAGGTATAATAAAACCATTAATTGAATACTCTCAGTCTGAACATTCCACCAACTCAGAATCTATTTGTAGTATTGCATCTCTTCATCTTTTCTCCAAGAAAAACAAAAAAGATGGATTTTTCTCCCTTTCTTTTTGGTATAGTATACACACACACACACACACACACACACACACACACACACACACACACACACACCAAAAAGAGAACAAGCTAATTAGGAGGGTTACATTCCTAGGATTAGACTATATAGGGGTAGAAATGGAGATTGCATCTTATCGTGAAAACACTTTGAGGAAGATTGGAGAGATCAATAAAAATTTTCCCAGAAATCTCTTGGTCTATGATCTTGCTAGTGTATTTTGGATCACCTGAGTAGGTAGAGCAAAGAAGAGAATTTCTCAATCTCTTATCTCTTTGAAGGACAGAGTAAATAAAACCCTTAAATTCCTTCTGAGCTATACTTCAAGGCAGAGAAAGGGAGAAAAATAACCCAGAAACATAAAATCAAATACCAAAAGAGAAAAGTGGAACCTCTTTTAAAATAAGACAGAACAAAAATCTTTTTACTTTTCAGTATCAAATAATTTATTCATGTACTTCAAATTACAGAATGCATGTGTAGCATTGACATTTTTCATTTCTCCCCAGAAGGAATGGTTTAGGAGCATTCCTTCTAGCATACCTATTTTCATTTTAGTCTGGCCATGCAAATGTTTGTTCCTGTTCTACAATGAACAAGTTATCTAGTAACATGAAAATATCCTCATAGAGCACTTAGGTATTTTCTTCAATGACAACCTTAATTTTCTGTACAAGAAAGAATCTATTGTGAACCTGCTTTGGATTGTGTTCTCTCAGGCTTGGGTCTAGGCATTACAAACTGACCTTGCATTGCATGGTTTTTCTAAGCCTGATTTATTTTAATTCCAACCAAAGCTAGACTTTCGAATGATAAGTTCTTTCAAAATATTATGTAAATACTATAACATTCAGCCCTAAAGGGAAACTAGTGAGGGCTTTCCTTTTTTGTTTCAAAGGGTAAGACAAAGGGAAATAATTGGGTTTTCAGAAGAATTCAGTCATCTCTTGAGGTCACTTGTTTAATTCTTTTGGCTGCTTCTTATGAGACTAATTTGATCTTTATATGCCCCACAAAGAAATGTTATTATCCTGTTAATGTCTTTCATGGGCCCTCTAATAAATATATTGCTCATTGCCAGGAAGTTGGCCACTAGAGGCTGAATTCTTTGGTCATGACAATCTATGAAATGAAGAAAAATGAAGCCTATCCATTGGTCCTGTGTAGCGTACTTCTTCTTTCATAGTGACATCATAGAAATTGCGGAAAAGAGAGAGACATGATTTTTCAATTGGTTTACATTAAATTTTTTGATCCTTGTCCAACAACCACTGAGTTGTCATACTCCTGGAGCTACATAGTGTTGAAACTAGAGGAAGTCCCCTAGAATGTCAGGTGAATCGTCTTTGATGGAGTTATTGGGAAGTCATGGATGAAAGTTGCATAGGATGGGAAAACAATGCTCAGTGATAATCTGCACAGCTGGAAGTAGGGCTCACACTGTGAAGTCACAGGTTCTCATTTTTTAAAAAGTAATCTCATTCATTTCTCATTCATGATACCAAGTAAGACTTATAATAAATTTTTCCTATAAAACTACTTGTTTAAAATTCACTACCCAAACTCAATATTAAATGCAGCTTATTAATTATAAAATATAATAATCAGTCTGATTATAAATTGTGCTATTAATTTATACTTGGCACAAAATCTATATACTGTTAATTATTTTTATAAAAGTGACTGAGAACTACTATTTTGTTTAGAATTAATATTTCTGTTTTAATTGTGGGTTCACAGAATGCCCTGAATCATGATTATTCTCTTCTGATTACATTCTTCAAAAATCTTTTAACTCCATTCCAAATTTCTGGAAACTGATGGCTTGTAGACAAGTTTTGTGTTCCATTTTGTTATTTGTTTACCCTACGTTTCATTGACAATCAAGTTACAGTTACAGATTTTCCATTTAGATCCTGACATGTATTTGTATGAGCATGATAAATGCTCTGAGTGCACTGACTGGTTTCTGGGCTGCCCTCCTTGCTGAAGGATTGTGCCTTTCTGAAGTCCTTTGTACATCTGAACAGTGGGTGATGTCATCCCTTTGTGAAACCCAACACTCTCAGTAATGAAGGCTTTGAACCATTTGATTTAGAAACAGTGCCTCAGACCTTTAAATTAAGACACTAGTCTATCGAGAAGCATGACAGCGTTTCTCCAGTAAATGGGAAGTTGTTGGAAGTTGTTTGTGTAAGCTTAGTTCATCCTTGTGGCTTCTTCAAGCCTTTAGTTGTACAGAAAACCTGCTTGTATTGGGCATAAGTATTTTGTAGCAAACTTTTAGGGTGTAGATTCCATGAACCTTTTTATTTTTACATTGAATGTTTTCTATTTGCTAATAGAGATGACTAAGTCAGATAAGGAACTTTATGCATCCTATTCATAATTTGATTAAAGAGCATTCATATCATTTGTCACTTTCTACTTAAGAGTTAAGATTATATGTAGACTTTATCTAAGTTATTTATAATTTGGTTAGAGACAGTCATATAAGTTAAGCTACTTTGCACAGCCATTTTCAGGATAATTAGGTTAGCGTTAGAGGCATTACAGGGCACCATCTTTCCTTTTCCCTTGGTACCTTGTGTCTCACACTTACAGGTCATTTTACAATAAAATTTTACAATAAATCTGGGGAGTAGCCAAGTGAGGGCCACTGTCCTCAACAAGGATTCTCAAACACACTTGACGAGTTCTGGGGGACTGATGTCCTAAATAGTGCTATGGAAATGGGAATAGAGCTAATGGGAGTGTATGTATGTTTCAGGAAAATAACCCCACCTACAGAAACCATTGTTTACCCACTGTGTAGTAGGGGATGAAACAAATTTTAGACCAAGTATTGAGTTACAGTTATATGAAAATCAATAAACATTTATTAAGCATATACTATGTGCCAAACACTGTGCCATGAATTGAGGGTTAGAGATGCAAAAATGAAAAAAAAATGTCCTTGTCCTTTACATTCTAATGGGGGAGACAACAGTATTGTATTAATGGAAACATCACTGGCTTTGTTCTCAGAGATTCTGGCTTCAAATTCCATCCCAGTTACATATTATCTATGTGCTTTTGGGTAGGTCATTGAAACTTTGTTGATTATTTTCCTCAATTGTATTAGAAAGGCACTGGAGTAAATAGTGTTTTTACATGATTTTTTTTTTTGCTTTAACTATTTAGGTTTTATTTTTTGAATTATATTTAGAAATATTTTTTGACAATTGTTTTCTGACATTTTGCAATTCCGAGTCTCTTTCCCTCCCTCCCCCCATCTCGGGGGTGATAAATTGGACTAAAAAGTCTTGAATGACTTTTTTTTTACCTTTCAGTCTATAATTCTTTGTATATAAATGGGTACATTCAAAATAAATATAAAATAACTTATTTTTATTTGGGGGGTATTCTAGTGTTCCAGTGGATCCTTGTACTCTTTGGAATCTTTAATGACTCTAATCACACTGCATTTATTTGCTACCCATCTTGTGCGACGCTTGTCTATTTTCTGATTAGTTCACTATGGGGAGGCTCCCTAGTGATATAGGAGCTTTCCTAACACCCTTTTGGTATCCTGAGGATGCCAGTGTAGTACATGGACTGTCCTTTGCTCTTGCCCATTTTTTTGTCATTCAGTTCTTTGATATCCTTTTGGCTGCTTGCCCTGAGGAACTCCTTGTTTGTAATATGCTGCATTCTACTTCTGCCCATCATGATAAGCCTCTCCATTGCCCTTTCACCTCTTTGGATACTGTAGTGCTCCAAGATTCACATCGATGTGTTTTGGGAAGAATGGAGTTTGGGAAGAATGGACTGAGAGAACCCCTTCTACTAATGAAGATAGAATATACTTTCAACTTCTAGTCCTGGAATCCTTCCCAGGGCATGAAGAGTAAGCAACTTGCTTAGAGTTCCATAATCAAGATGTGTCAGAGATATAGCTCAATCTCAGGTCTTCCTGCCTCTGAGGCCATCTATCTAATCCCTACACCATTCTGCCTCTCCAAATAGAATGGGAGACAGAAAATATAGAGTAGGTCTGAGATTTGATTGATAAAGGGACCTCCCAGATGAAAGAACTCTCTCTACAAATGCACGCCAATATTTTCTTTTCAATTTATCATCCTAGTTGCCTATAGCTCTGAAAGGTTAAGTCCCACTTGCCTAGACTCACAGAATCAGAATCCCAAGAAATAGAATTTGAACTCAGATCTTCTTTGTTATTAGGAGAACTTTCTACCATACCATTGTCTCTCCACAGGAAGAATATTGATAGCAAAGACTTGAGACTTTGTTTCACAGAGGTTCCTGAAGTCTAAATTTTATGACTTCCTAAAAGGCTATTCAGCTGCTTTCTTCCTCCTGACCACTTCAGGGCCCAGTTTATTGTCCATTTATAATGTCTATTCACTGTTGGTAATAGGGGAAATCCTTCTACAATCTGACTACATATTAGCATTCTATTTTATATAATTGATTATTCCAATGTGAAGAATTAGATGAAACTATTTTGAATGAGTCTAGATATCATTGAGGATCTTGGGAACATTCTCAACAATAATCTCAGAGTCAGGAAGAGAAATGATGTGGTATATTGGATAAAACAAATGTTATCATGGTCCATTATCAGGCTTCTGGCATATGTCCTATTCTTTTCCTTTTTTTTTAATCCTTACCTTCCATTTTAGAATTAATACTGTGTATTGGCTCCAAGGCAGAAGAGGGATAAAGGGCTAAGTAATTGAGATTAAGTGACTTGCCCAGGGTCACATAGCTAGGAAGTGTCAGAAGCCATATTTGAACCCAGGACCTCCTGTCTCTGGTCCTACTTCTCTATCCACTGAGCAATCTCCCTGTCCTCATTCTATTCTTTTCAAAGATTACAAGTTTTAATTTTGTGGTCACATATATAATTTTTCTGGATCAGGTATTTGAGTATGTTTAAAAAGACCAGCTGCTTTCTTAGTATTTTCTCTGTTATCCTGGACTTCACTTCCTTTTTGATAAATGTTAAATGAAAATCAAATGGTTGCTTTTCCCAAAGGTTTTTGCCACTTTATGCCATCAACTCATTCTTTTTTGTTGGGACTAAGAATGAAATCCAAAACCAACAATTTTTATTGCTTCTATTACTGCCTAAACAAAATTACTGGAATGGAAAATTAAAAATTCATTTCATAGGCACCTTTTAATTTTTAATAAATGTTGAGATAGTTTGGTTGAAATACTACCTTATGATTGGATTTGACTTTGAGACAGTTTTTCATTTTTATTAACATAAATGATATCAGGTTTGATAACCTATACCTGGGTAGTTGCTATTTCGTTATAAGATTTTAAAAGATCTGTCTTTTTATATGAGCTCTAAAAAGATTACTATGCTTTTCCTCTTGAACTATTTGAAATTCGCATAGGAATATATTTTCTTAATACCCAGCACTTCACCTTATCCTATCATAAGATAATGCAAAATTATAATTTAATTTTCTTGCTTAACAAAATATTTTTTCTTCCTGATACTACTCCCTTTTTCAATAAAAAAAAATAGAATGACCAATAGTCAGATTTGTGCTTTAGAAACTTGAATTTGGTAAGTATATAGAGGGAGGAGTGCAAAGAGAAAAGGCTTGAGGCAGATACCAATCCGACAAATACTAAAATAATTTAGGAGAGATATGATTAGGTCATGGATGAGGGTGGTTGTAGCGTGAATAGATAGAAAGGAATGGATGCAAGAGATAATGTGAAAAGAGAAATATCATGAATTGACATTGATAAGAACAGAAAAAGTCAAGGATAACTCCTAAATGTAGAAGGATAACTTTTCTGTAAACAGTGTTCACAGAGGTCTGGGCACATCAAGAGAGGAAGAGGTCAAAAAGCTTGTCTTTGGTCAAAAAGCTAGTCTTATATGTGTCTTATGGGATAACTCACAGTAGAAGAGAAGCTAGAGCTTCCATTAGGGATTTCCGAAGCAACTGTTTATTTGCAGTGGTAACATTGGCTGTTCTTGTCTGTGACTTTTCATAAATCTTCCTTAGAGACCATCCTCTTACTCTTTCATTATCTTGGGGGTTTCCCAAGTGCCACTGGAGCTATCCATCTATCTCGATTAATTTCTGCTACATGAGCATCCCAACTCTAGCTGTGTACATCCTTTGTAATGTCTTGCATGTTACTTCTTGTTTCCAAGTCATCCTGGTAATATGTTACAATCCACTGAAGTCTTTCCATTGTCCTTTGGGCTATTTGTAATTCCACTTAGTAACTCCAAAATAAATAACATGGGTTAAATAGTAGAAATCTCAGCATTATCTGTACAGCTGCTACAATAAATGTCCAAAGTGATAAGTAAACAATTTGTTGAGGATT
Source organism: Monodelphis domestica (assembly GCF_027887165.1). Classification (NCBI taxonomy): domain Eukaryota; kingdom Metazoa; phylum Chordata; class Mammalia; order Didelphimorphia; family Didelphidae; genus Monodelphis; species Monodelphis domestica. The sequence continues at coordinate 265,011,087 of NC_077231.1, forward strand.
TGAATTTAGAATTATTAACTGCAGCTAATTTATTTAGTCCCACAATTGATGGCAAAACATATATATCAAGGTGTTAAGGGATGATAGAAAGAGTGGATGACACCTTTTAAAACTGCCATGCCTTTCACTGTTTTTATTTGAATTAAGTCACACAGGGATATCTTCATTGACCTATGTATATCTGGTGGCATCTAGGGGCTTAAGGAAACGAGTACTGTATACATGTCATTATAGCATATTGGTAATACAGAAAGGCAAACATTCCCCGTAAAATGTCAGCCTGGTTATGCACATAGCCTTTGTAACTGACTATTGGCTAAGATGCAAGCTACTGTACATCTCTGAAGGCAATCATCTTAAATGTTAAAGGTGACATTTGATGCTTTGCATTCGATACAGCTTTATGTGGAGAAGTGTTAGAGGCTTAGAATTTTAAGCTTTATCAATTCATTAGTAAAATTATTTTAAATGATCCAGATCTATTACTACATATTCTTTCCCAATCTGCCATATTTTTAAATGATAAAGGTAAATGCTTTATTGTTGTTGTTGTTGTTTTCCTAACCACAGGTTAAATACAGAGAAAAATTAGATAATGAAATGAAGGATAAGAAACACCAGTATAATCCTCTGGAAAGTGCTTCTTTTAGGCAAAGTCAGTTTGCAGCTACCCTTGCAAGTGATGTAAGTTCATTTGTTAATTTTTATTATCCCGAAATCTATAGAGTTTAAATGATGGTTTAACAAGAAATATTTATGGTAACAACAAAAAATAAAGAAAATATAAAAGTGAAAATACTTTTGCTAGTGTTGCTAGTATGTTGCGTATACATTAGGAATCAATTAATATTTTTTGAATATGAATATGTGTAGTAATGTTTTAATTTTTTAAGGGAAAAAAGAACAAACAAGTATAATTTGGTTCTTCATTTGCTTATGTGTGTATAGAAACACTCACATATTCTTTCAGTCTGTCTGTCTGTCTATCTATCTATCTATCTATCTATCTATCTATCTATCTATCTATCTATCTTTTATAGCTATCTAAAAGATTAATTTCCATTAGCTTTTTATCTCTTTGAAATAAGTTTCATATTTTTCCAAATAAGGCTAAACAATAAAGAGTCAAAACCAAAATATGGCAATTCTCCATAGATTAAGACAAATTATGAAAATCCTAGATAAACTTTGGGATTTTGTACATTCAGATGAGCTATACCGTATTATAATCTGATTTTTTAAAGAGACAGATCATAGACCTAGAATCATTATCTTTTCTCCTTCCTTTTCTCACTCTTCTTCCTTTTTCCTTTTCGTTTTCTTTTACTTATATTATTTATTTTTCACTCTTCCCTATTCACTCCCTTTCTTTTTCTTTTCTTTTCTTTTCTTTTCTTTTCAAAACATTTAAATTTATTAACTTATGTGTTTATCACATTAAAATTCCCAGACTTCTCCCTCCATCCTTCCCTCCCTAGACATTTGATAAAAAGATAGGGATATATATATATGGATTTATATATATGAAATTTCATATATATTTGTGAAATAGATTCTTTCTCTGGAGATGGACAACACATGTCACTCTTCAAACAATATTTCTATTATTCTGAAGATTTCACCTAAGCAGAGAAATCTCAGCGTGGAAATTCTATCCACTGATGGAGATCAGCAACTAGTTTGTAGCCTTTATACTTAAAGAATTGTTTGGGAACATGGAGGGGTTAAATGGCTCACAAATTATGAGATAGCTAGACTGGATTAGAGGCAGGTCTAGACAGGGTCTCTCTGACTGAGGCCGACCCCCTTTCTTCACCAGACATCTTTATTATAGGGGAAAGAAAAAGAATCGTGCATTCTACAATGATAATTATTCACTTTTATAGGCAAAAAAAGCCAAATGACCAGAATGGACAGGCTCTTTATGTTCCTTCAAAATAATAATGTAAGTCAAGTGAAAATACAATAATTAAAACAATCACATTTAGATTTAATTGTTTAGGAATGCAACCAAAATCTTATAAAAAGATAGGAGCACAGTATAGAATTTCCATGTAATTGAAAAATTTTTCAGTCTGCTTTATAATATACAAGCTGAGTCCTCAATAAATAGATTTCAAATATATAAATATTTTTAATAAATAATATAATATATAATATAATAAAAATATAAATATATATAGAAAATAAAAATAAAAATAAATCATATAAAAATATAATTTATTAGAAAACATTTGCCTCCCAAAATATATATATATTTTAGGCTTTCCTTTCCTTTGTATTCATAACTATGCTCTATCAGTAGAAAAACATGCACTTTGCTGTAGTTGAATATAAATGTTCTATTGAAAAATATTTTAAAATTATTGAATGTTTTGTTGAACCATTTAGACCTTGAACTCAAGACAAATCCTTGGGGAATTAGTGGCTCTTGATTTCATGGATAATTGCATATGAAGGGCATGTTCATAGCTAAAAGTTGATATTTTTGTTTTTCATAACCATCAAGAACCTTGGGTTTCGCTCTCCTTTTTTTGGTTCTTATTTCATTTTAATTTTTTTAGCTCTAATTAAATGTAATGAAAATAAAGATGAGATCCACTGAATGTGGTTTATGGAGGGATTCTTTGAGTAGATTAGATTCATTCTGACCCCTAAAACAATCAGTGTTAAAAATCTTACAAAAGGGAAAAATCATAGAGAATACTAATTCTTTAAAAATTAAGACTTTTATAAATTTTCACGTGATCTCAAGGTCAGCAGAAGATTAAACAATTTTCTCTTACATAGTGCCAAACACTATAGGATTGGTCTAGAGAAATAAAGTTACACATTTTATTCTTTTTGGCTTTTGAAAAGCAATGATTTCTTGAAAAAAATGTGTCTCAATTACCCTCGCTGCCTTGTTTTTATGAACAATTGGAGTGCCTATCAAAACATTTTTCAGTAGCTGAAAATGGAAATGATTGGATAATTGATTTTTTTCTTGTTCAGAAGTGAATGAGCACCATCTAGTGGTCATTTGGAATTAATCAGGCCATTTACTAATAGCATTATGGTCATGTTTTATTTTAAAAATAGAACTTACTATGTCTTTTGTTGAATTATATTTTCATTGTACATTATATTATAGGTGCAGTACAAGAAAGATGCTCAGATGATACATGATCCAGTTTCATATCTCCCAAGCCTATTTTTAGACCATGCTTTGAAAACCAGCAAAATGCTCAGTGATGTAAGTTGGGTTTTATTACACAAAAGATTGACTGACTGTAATACAGATTAATATCTCTACTCTCCCTGCACTTTCCCCCATGTGTGTTCACTTCTTTCTTGCCAACAAATTTGATTCAAAATATTGATCCCTTTGCATAAATCATCCCAAACCATCATTTTCAAATAATAATTCCCGTTAGACCTTTAGTGTCTCCTGATCTCTCTCTTTAAAGCACCAAGCCCCTGTTTTTTCAGAGAGGATTCCCATTTTGTTTCTCTTCTTTCTTCTGCCTTCTGATCTTTCAGAAAACTCTTTTATTTTTATTTTATTTACTCTTATGTAAATGAATCATAAGTACTAATCTATGTGGAAACTCATTTTGCTCGCTTCCCCATGTTACAACTTGTTTCTGAATTCATGAAGATGAATTTGTGAAAGAATAAATCAGTATATTTAGAGGTACACAATGGTTGGTTTTTTTAATGAACTTCTTATATAAGATATTTCTTATATGTAACAGTCTGGACTCACAGTGTTTGCCTCTTGTTTTAATCATCTAGACCATTTAAATCCTTAAAAAAAAGGATTTCTGTTTTTCATCATGGCTACCAGCTTTGA